>NW_017307277.1:336233-343117 GCF_000935625.1 Nanorana parkeri | reverse complement strand
AGTCCCCATACCGGCTGTACCATCTATTCTCTGACCTCATCACCCTCATGTCTGCCCTCCATAGTCCCCATACCGGCTGTACTGTCTATTCTCTGACCTCATCACCCTCATGTCTGCCCTCCATAGTCCCCATACCGGCTGTACCGTCTATTCTCTGACCTCCTCACCCTCATGTCTGCCCTCCAGAGTCCCCATACCGGCTGTACTGTCTATTCTCTGACCTCATCACCCTCATGTCTGCCTTCCCTGGAATCCCATCCTTGCTGTACAGCGGGGGTCATTTCTCTTATTATATCCGTCTGTCTCCCTGACCAGCTATATCAACCCATCAACACCAAATGAATATTTCTCGCAGCCGGGGCCAAAATCCTGATAATTAGACGCTGTAGTTTGCCCCATTACACTTTCAGCTCAGTTTCCATTAATACCCAGTTTAATTAATGATTTCCGATAAGCATCATTAATACGACGCCACGTGCAGCTTCAATTACTAATTGCAACACGATCGCATTCCACAGAATATTAGAGGCGACCTTGTGAGCAATAATCCCTCTAATCTATATGTAACATCACCGACTATAAATAGCGCAAACCCATGTGATCCAAACGTGTGCGCTCATCATACCGCCTCGGTACTGAGTCACATTACACAACTTCTACCACCTGTGTTGGTGTATAGACAATGTTCCCACGCAACACAACATTACAAACGTGTAAAAAGAATGTAGTATGTTGTAGTTTGTGTCTCTGCTCCTCCCACAATGGTGAGATTTCCTCCCAGTAGTTTGTGTCTCTGCCCCTCCCACAATGGTGAGATTTCCTCCAGTAGTTTGTGTCTCTGCCCCTCCCACAATGGTGAGATTTCCTCCAGTAGTTTGTGTCTCTGCCCCTCCCACAATGGTGAGATTTCCTCCAGTAGTTTGTGTCTCTGCCCCTCCCACAATGGTGAGATTTCCTCCAGTAGTTTGTGTCTCTGCCCCTCCCACAATGGTGAGATTTCCTCCAGTAGTTTGTGTCTCTGCCCCTCCCACAATGGTGAGATTTCCTCCAGTAGTTTGTGTCTCTGCCCCTCCCACAATGGTGAGATTTCCTCCAGTAGTTTGTGTCTCTGCCCCTCCCACAATGGTGAGATTTCCTCCAGTAGTTTGTGTCTCTGCCCCTCCCACAATGGTGAGATTTCCTCCAGTAGTTTGTGTCTCTGCCCCTCCCACAATGGTGAGATTTCCTCCAGTAGTTTGTGTCTCTGCCCCTCCCACAATGGTGAGATTTCCTCCAGTAGTTTGTGTCTCTGCCCCTCCCACAATGGTGAGATTTCCTCCAGTAGTTTGTGTCTCTGCCCCTCCCACAATGGTGAGATTTCCTCCAGTAGTTTGTGTCTCTGCCCCTCCCACAATGGTGAGATTTCCTCCAGTAGTTTGTGTCTCTGCCCCTCCCACAATGGTGAGATTTCCTCCAGTAGTTTGTGTCTCTGCCCCTCCCACAATGGTGAGATTTCCTCCAGTAGTTTGTGTCTCTGCCCCTCCCACAATGGTGAGATTTCCTCCAGTAGTTTGTGTCTCTGCCCCTCCCACAATGGTGAGATTTCCTCCAGTAGTTTGTGTCTCTGCCCCTCCCACAATGGTGAGATTTCCTCCAGTAGTTTGTGTCTCTGCCCCTCCCACAATGGTGAGATTTCCTCCAGTAGTTTGTGTCTCTGCCCCTCCCACAATGGTGAGATTTCCTCCAGTAGTTTGTGTCTC
This sequence comes from Nanorana parkeri, assembly GCF_000935625.1. Lineage (NCBI taxonomy): Eukaryota > Metazoa > Chordata > Amphibia > Anura > Dicroglossidae > Nanorana > Nanorana parkeri. Next base: position 341,378 of record NW_017307277.1, on the reverse strand, counting down.
TGCCCCTCCCACAATGGTGAGATTTCCTCCAGTAGTTTGTGTCTCTGCCCCTCCCACAATGGTGAGATTTCCTCCAGTAGTTTGTGTCTCTGCCCCTCCCACAATGGTGAGATTTCCTCCAGTAGTTTGTGTCTCTGCCCCTCCCACAATGGTGAGATTTCCTCCAGTAGTTTGTGTCTCTGCCCCTCCCACAATGGTGAGATTTCCTCCAGTAGTTTGTGTCTCTGCCCCTCCCACAATGGTGAGATTTCCTCCAGTAGTTTGTGTCTCTGCCCCTCCCACAATGGTGAGATTTCCTCCAGTAGTTTGTGTCTCTGCCCCTCCCACAATGGTGAGATTTCCTCCAGTAGTTTGTGTCTCTGCCCCTCCCACAATGGTGAGATTTCCTCCAGTAGTTTGTGTCTCTGCCCCTCCCACAATGGTGAGATTTCCTCCAGTAGTTTGTGTCTCTGCCCCTCCCACAATGGTGAGATTTCCTCCAGTAGTTTGTGTCTCTGCCCCTCCCACAATGGTGAGATTTCCTCCAGTAGTTTGTGTCTCTGCCCCTCCCACAATGGTGAGATTTCCTCCAGTAGTTTGTGTCTCTGCCCCTCCCACAATGGTGAGATTTCCTCCAGTAGTTTGTGTCTCTGCCCCTCCCACAATGGTGAGATTTCCTCCAGTAGTTTGTGTCTCTGCCCCTCCCACAATGGTGAGATTTCCTCCAGTAGTTTGTGTCTCTGCCCCTCCCACAATGGTGACATTTCCCATCCCAGTAGTCTGTGTCTCTGCCCCTCCCACAATTATGAGGTTTCCTCCCAGTAGTTTGTATCTAGCAGAAGTCATTTATGAAGTTGTCACCCTTTCACAGCAGGACTCCTAACATTATTATTTCATATTCTTTCCAGAGTGTCACTGGGAGGAGGAAGTAAGTGCTGGGTGTCACTGGGAGGAGTAGAATGAAGGAAGTGCTGGGTGTCACTGGGAGGAGTAGGAGGAGGAGGAAGGAAGTGCAGAGTGTCACTGGGAGGAGGGCGAAGGAAGTGCAGGGTGTCACTGGGAGGAGTAACAGGAAGGAAGTGCTGGGTGTTACTGGGAGGAGGAGGAGGAAGGAAGTGCAGAGTGTCACTGGGAGGAGGGGGAAGGAAGTGCAGGGTGTCACTGGGAGGAGGAGGAAGAAGGAAGTGCAGAGTGTCACTGGGAGGAGGGGGAAGTAAGTGCTGGGTGTCACTGGGAGGAGGAGGAAGGAAGTTCAGGGTGTCACTGGGAGGAGGAGGAAGGAAGTGCAGGGTGTCACTGGGAGGAGGAGGAAGGAAGTTCAGGGTGTCACTGGGAGGGGGAGGAAGGAAGTGCAGGGTGTCACTGGGAGGAGGAGGAAGGAAGTGCAGGGTGTCACTGGGAGGAGGAGGAAGGAAGTGCAGGGTGTCACTGGGAGGAGGAGGAAGGAAGTGCAGGGTGTCACTGGGAGGAGGAGGAAGGAAGTGCAGGGTGTCACTGGGAGGAGGAGGAAGGAAGTGCAGGGTGTCACTGGGAGGAGGAGGAAGGAAGTGCAGGGTGTCACTGGGAGGAGGAGGAAGGAAGTGCAGGGTGTCACTGGGAGGAGGAGGAAGGAAGTTCAGGGTGTCACTGGGAGGAGGAGGAAGGAAGTTCAGGGTGTCACTGGGAGGAGGAGGAAGGAAGTGCAGGGTGTCACTGGGAGGAGGAGGAAGGAAGTGCAGGGTGTCACTGAGAGGAAGAAGGATGAGCAGCATGCCGACAGGAGAAGCGGTTTAAAATCTGGCAGAGAAGTGACTGAGGGAGGGAGATTCAGCGAAGGGAAAGCCACAAATAAACTGTAGCGGTGCTCATGCATTATTCAGCATTGCTCATGTTTAATTCTCGGGTGTTTATAAGGAAGGCACAAATAAGCAGCAGACGTAGCTTTCCTTATTGGATCCCTGTGGCTCTTACCATGAGAGCTCAGCATGGAGGACGGGACAGACCTAAACCATGGATCCATTAGCATCTGATGAGGGCTGACCTACTCTGATGTCTCGCTGCCCCTCCATCACCAGTCTGAGCTTTTAGGAGAAGAGGGACCCTGCTGAGCATTGCTCACAATTTTCGGCAGCGACCAAGCTTCAATGAATCGGCAACAGTATGGTGATCACTTAGGCCTGGCACATCCCCCATGGCACATCATGGGTTAAATCAGCAGCATGATGAGAAGGTCTCTCACCGCCGTGGGCTTCCTCATCCGTAGAGTTAATGAAGAAGAGCTGCTGACTACTTCTTAGCTTTGTGGGGTTAATGGAGGAATTCGGTGGCAATTTATTGAGCGGTTCTTGTGCTAAAGGTCTTCATTTTTTCAGCAGTGATGAGTTTAATAGCCCGCGTCTTAGCTCGGTGATACATTGCAGTACCAAGAATGAAATGAGTGGGGACTAAATATACTCGACATCAAACTCTGCCCATTTCTACAGAATAAATACTTCTTACGTCACTGCGACCTCACAATCTGACCTAGAGGAGGTCTATGAGCATCAATACTGGAAACAGAGGACATCCTTGTCCTGGGAAGTGGGGGGGATGCTGAGCTGTGGTTCAATGTCACATAGTGGAATCTGTGGAAGGATGGACAGCAGGGGTATCATCAGCTTCATTCTTCGGAATGGGCAGTCCGAGGGAGGAGCAGATGGTTCCATCTATGAATAGAAATGGTTGGAAATTGGCCTTGTTCTGTTAAGGAACGGTTTCACTCTGTAAATGGACAGCCATGCGTGGCCTTGTTCTCTAGAAGAACAATCTGTGGATGAGTTTGCTCTGGGAAGAAAGGATGGTCGGGGGGGTTTCTGTAGGGGAGGAGTTGGTGGATTACCTTATTCTGGAGGCCAATGGGTAGCAGCAGCCACGTTGTGAGGAGGAAGGGGGAATGGGTGGCATTGTTCTAAAGAGTTGTCATGGCTATGGCAGTGGACGGCCGTGTTCTGGGGACAAATATATAAGCATGGAGGAGGAATGGCCTGTGATTTGCCATGTTCTGAGGTAGACCAGTCTGTAGGTGACCATTTTCTGAGAAGGAATGGTCTGTAGGTGACCATGTTCTGAGGTACAATTGTCTGTGGGTGACCATGTTCTAAGGATGAACAGCCTGTGGGTGACATTGTTCTGAGGTTGAAAATTTTCTCTCACAGACCATCCTCCTCAGTACATGGTCAACCACAATGGTCTGAGGTGGAGCACTCTATGGTTGACCATGTACTGAGGAGGAAGGGTCTGTGGGTGGTGATGATCTGCGGTGGAGCACTCTGTGGTTGACCATGTGCTGAAGAGGAAGGGTCTGTGGGTGGTGATGATCTGCGGTGGAGCACTCTGTGGTTGACCACGTACTGAAGAGGAAGGGTTCTGTGGGTGGTGATGATCTGCGGTGGAGCACTCTGTGGTTGACCATGTACTGTGGAGGGAGGGTCCTATGGGAGTCCATGTTCTGAGGTGGAGCACACAGTGGTTGACCATGTACTGAAGAGGAAGGGTCTGTGGGTGGTGATGATCTGCGGTGGAGCACTCTGTGGTTGACCATGTACTGTGGAGGGAGGGTTTATGGGAGTCCATGTTCTGAGGTGGAGCACTCTGTGGTTGACCATGTACTGAAGAGGAAGGGTCTGTGGGTGGTGATGATCTGCGGTGGAGCACTCTGTGGTTGACCATGTACTGTGGAGGGAGGGTCTATGGGAGTCCATGTTCTGAGGTGGAGCACTCTGTGGTTGACCATGTACTGTGGAGGGAGGGTTTATGGGAGTCCATGTTCTGAGGTGGAGCACTCTGTGGATGACCATGTACTGAGGAGGAAGGGTGTGTGGGTGGTGATGATCTGAGGTGGAACACTCTGTGGATGACCATGTACGGAGGAGGAAGGGTCTGTAGATGGTGATGATCTGCGGTGGAGCACTCTGTGGTTGACCACGTACTGAGGAGGGAGGGTGTGTGGGTGGTGGTGATCTGAGGTGGAGCACTCTGTGGTTGACCATGTACTGAGGAGGAAGGGTCTGTAGATGGTGATGATCTGCGGTGGAGCACTCTGTGGTTGACCATGTACTGAGGAGGAAGGGTCTGTAGATGGTGATGATCTGCGGTGGAGCACTCTGTGGTTGACCATGTACTGAGGAGGAAGGGTCTGTAGATGGTGATGATCTGCGGTGGAGCACTCTGTGGTTGACCATGTACTGTGGAGGGAGGGTCTATGGGAGTCCATGTTCTGAGGTGGAGCACTCTGTGGATGACCATGTACTGAGGAGGAAGGGTGTGTGGGTGGTGATGATCTGAGGTGGAACACTCTGTGGATGACCATGTACGGAGGAGGAAGGGTCTGTAGATGGTGATGATCTGCGGTGGAGCACTCTGTGGTTGACCATGTACTGTGGAGGGAGGGTCTATGGGAGTCCATGTTCTGAGGTGGAGCACTCTGTGGTTGACCATATACTGAGGAGGAAGTGTCTGTGGATGGTGATGATCTGCGGTGGAGCACTCTGTGGTTGACCATGTACTGAGGAGGAAGGGTCTGTGGGTGGTGATGATCTGAGATGGAACAATTTGTGGGTCATAATATTATAAGGTGGAACTCTCAGTGGGTGGCCCTGTACTGAGAAGGAATGGTCTGCGGGTTACCATATTCCGAGGGGAACGGAGAGCAAAGCTGTATTTACAGTCCAGTTACAAAGGAGGCTCCGGAACAATTTGTTGTGTAAATAACATTTTTGTACAAATGCAAATTTGTGTGGTTTTTTTTTAACATGCTTGACCAAAAGAATGATGCAAAAATTCATGGACAATATGAAACATTACACAGAGACTCAGAAGTTATGTACAATTGTAACGCATGAATAACCACTAATTGCTAATTATATTCATTTGTAAATGTGTACCATGCATAACAAAACGACGCCAATCTCTGGAACCGTTTACAAAAATGTCTCCAATAGCAAATCTGTAATCGTAAAAGTAATTTGAGAAATATATGAACGTTCTGACTTGTATAAGTAACAGCTAGCTGCTGGTACATTCATTCGCTGTACTACGGAGTCAGGAAGGGGCCCTTAAAGTGCAGGGCTCCCTCTATCGTGCCTTCATTTTCATTAGATGGGCCCGGTAGCATCACAGGTAATGAAAGATTGACAGGCCGTCTGCATC
>NW_017307277.1:327378-335083 GCF_000935625.1 Nanorana parkeri | reverse complement strand
GTGCACTTCAGTGGCCCCTGCTGCTCCCACACCTGTTCCTTTTCATAGTGATCGCTTGTCATTGCCTGCAGGGGCGCTGGATATGTAACAGCAGAAAGAGAGGAGAGGAATCCAATAAACAGAACTATTCCACCAGCGATGTCAGTCCAGCAGGATGGGTGGACAGCTTGGCACTGATACTGGTGATGACGATCTCTGAACTCTCCGGTCCCTATAAATAAAATGCGTGATAATGACGCGTCGCTTTATTCATCTGCGACGATATTAAATATATAATAAATAATTGAAATATATCATTTCAAGTCGCAGTATAATGGAGAATCTTGTTTTTGGCTGTGTAAGCTCTCTTCCCCATGGCCAGGGAGCCCGCCCTCTCTCTTCCCCATGGCCAGGGAGCTCACCCTCTCTCTTCCCCATGGCCAGGGAGCCCGCCCTCTCTCTTCCCCATGGCCAGGGAGCCCGCCCTCTCTCTTCCCCATGGCCAGGGAGCCCACCCTCTCTTTTCCCCATGGCCAGGGAGCCCACCCTCTCTCTTCCCCATGGCCAGGGAGCCCATCCTCTCCTCAATGGTCAAGGAAGTCTCATTCTCTCTTCTGTATGTTCAGGCCCAACCACCTTTTGGAGCCCACAAAAAACATTGCAGCCTTGGTGGTAGATATACTCTAACTAACAATGTAACACGGGAACTGCAGCAACTATCAGACAAACATTCACTCTCTTCCAGGCAGCGTACCGGGGATACAAAGGAGGCATAAGTGACACTGCCAGACTCTTTCAGGCAAAGTACAGGGATACAGAGGAGGTGTTGGAGTAAAACTTCCAGGCATAGTGTTGTGCATATGAAGCAGGTGGATCGGTCTCATGTTTTGTGGCCCTTTTTCTTTCAGACTGGGTGGGCAGATGGTAAGTGAGTGGACAGCAGGCAGGGAGGATCATCTTATGAGGGCCGGTATTATCTCTGCTGCACACTTGGTTTATTGTGAAACGCAGGATAGCGATCATGTCCCGGTCACACAGTAGTCATTTTAGTGATGTGTAAACACCCCCCTCCCCCCTCCCAGCCACTCCATCAAAAACCGCACTCGAATTTTCACCCCGCCATTCTCTTGTCTATTACCCCCTCGTGGGAGGCAATGAGCCTCCATCTGCAAACAAATTAACATCCCATTAGCTTAATGAAGATTGCAACGGCCTCTGTCTGGGATGTCGCAGCCCAGCAGCAAGTGAGGAAGTCAGATAGCGCAGAACAGGATAGACATTCAGCAGTTTGGCATTAACCCCTCCAGAGCTCCTGGAAGACAATGTCATTCACACATTGCACTCTGTGGGATATGTACCACCCTCTGTCTCTGAGAATTATTAGGCTGGACATGGGGGGGGGGGACTGTTCTGACAGACTGCAAAAAAGAACAATATTACTGTATATGTAATCAACCAATCAGATGTGTCCTCTGACTGTCCAGCCTGCACTAGAAAAGGCACCTCCTTGCTGTGGTGTATAATTGGTATTTGAATGATGCTGGTCTTCTCTAAGGGGGTTATTCACTAAAGAGCCGAACGATGCAGAACATTGGGCTGCACCCTTCAGCCCGCTTCGGCTGGGTAAAGTATTCGAATGACTGCTGTACAGGCTATTCATGAATGGCAGGACCAAGGTTTCCCAGCTGAGCATTGCCCGAAGCATCACACGGCCTCTGCCGGCTTGTTTTCTTCCCATAGTGCATCCTGGTGCCATCTCTTCTCCAGGTAAGTGACCCACACGCACCCGGCCATCGACATTAACGATCCACGATTTTGTCAGTGGACATGGGTCAGCACCCCGTGTGTTCTGCGGCTATGCAGCCCCATACACAACAAGCTGCAATGCTCTGTGTGTTCAGACCCATTTCCATCAGAACCAACAATCTGATCTCCAGTATCTCTTATATTGGATAGGACTACACGGGCCGGACTTCCCTCCTCACCTCCATCACTGAGCTCCCCCCCCCGGTCCATCAATGAGCCTTCTCTCCCCCCCATCCATCAATGAGCCTTCCCTCCCCCCCATCCATCAATGAGCCTTCCCTCTCCCCCGTCCCTCAATGAGCCTTCCCTCCCCCCCGTCCATCAATGAGCTTCCCCCCGTCCATCAATGAGCCTTCCCCCCCCCGCCCATCAATGAGCCTTCCCTCTCCCCCGTCCCTCAATGAGCCTTCCCTCCCCCCCGTCCATCAATGAGCTTCCCCCCGTCCATCAATGAGCCTTCCCCCCCCCGCCCATCAATGAGCCTTCCCTCTCCCCCGTCCCTCAATGAGCCTTCCCTCCCCCCCGTCCATCAATGAGCTTCCCCCCGTCCATCAATGAGCCTTCCCCCCCCCGCCCATCAATGAGCCTTCCCTCTCCCCCGTCCCTCAATGAGCCTTCCCTCCCCCCCGTCCATCAATGAGCTTCCCCCCGTCCATCAATGAGCCTTCCCCCCCCCGCCCATCAATGAGCCTTCCCTCTCCCCCGTCCCTCAATGAGCCTTCCCTCCCCCCCGTCCATCAATGAGCTTCCCCCCGTCCATCAATGAGCCTTCCCCCCCCCGCCCATCAATGAGCCTTCCCTCTCCCCCGTCCCTCAATGAGCCTTCCCTCCCCCCCGTCCATCAATGAGCTTCCCCCCGTCCATCAATGAGCCTTCCCCCCCCCGCCCATCAATGAGCCTTCCCTCTCCCCCGTCCCTCAATGAGCCTTCCCTCCCCCCCGTCCATCAATGAGCTTCCCCCCGTCCATCAATGAGCCTTCCCCCCCCCGCCCATCAATGAGCCTTCCCTCTCCCCCGTCCCTCAATGAGCCTTCCCTCCCCCCCGTCCATCAATGAGCTTCCCCCCGTCCATCAATGAGCCTTCCCCCCCCCGCCCATCAATGAGCCTTCCCTCTCCCCCGTCCCTCAATGAGCCTTCCCTCCCCCCCGTCCATCAATGAGCTTCCCCCCGTCCATCAATGAGCCTTCCCCCCCCCGCCCATCAATGAGCCTTCCCTCTCCCCCGTCCCTCAATGAGCCTTCCCTCCCCCCCGTCCATCAATGAGCTTCCCCCCGTCCATCAATGAGCCTTCCCCCCCCCGCCCATCAATGAGCCTTCCCTCTCCCCCGTCCCTCAATGAGCCTTCCCTCCCCCCCGTCCATCAATGAGCTTCCCCCCGTCCATCAATGAGCCTTCCCCCCCCCGCCCATCAATGAGCCTTCCCTCTCCCCCGTCCCTCAATGAGCCTTCCCTCCCCCCCGTCCATCAATGAGCTTCCCCCCGTCCATCAATGAGCCTTCCCCCCCCCGCCCATCAATGAGCCTTCCCTCTCCCCCGTCCCTCAATGAGCCTTCCCTCCCCCCCGTCCATCAATGAGCTTCCCCCCGTCCATCAATGAGCCTTCCCCCCCCCGCCCATCAATGAGCCTTCCCTCTCCCCCGTCCCTCAATGAGCCTTCCCTCCCCCCCGTCCATCAATGAGCTTCCCCCCGTCCATCAATGAGCCTTCCCCCCCCCGCCCATCAATGAGCCTTCCCTCTCCCCCGTCCCTCAATGAGCCTTCCCTCCCCCCCGTCCATCAATGAGCTTCCCCCCGTCCATCAATGAGCCTTCCCCCCCCCGCCCATCAATGAGCCTTCCCTCTCCCCCGTCCCTCAATGAGCCTTCCCTCCCCCCCGTCCATCAATGAGCTTCCCCCCGTCCATCAATGAGCCTTCCCCCCCCCGCCCATCAATGAGCCTTCCCTCTCCCCCGTCCCTCAATGAGCCTTCCCTCCCCCCCGTCCATCAATGAGTCTTGGCCACCCATGACCCTGTCACTGGGCTTCCTTCCTTAGACTGCTTTTCCTAGGTCTTGACCACTTCAGACCAGGAACAACCCACCTCGCTCAGATCCTTGCACTTGTCCATTTCTTTCCCCCTGCTTCCAACACATCAACTTCAGGGACAAAATGTTCACTTGCTGCTGAATATATGTATTCATAACCACTCAGGTTCAATTTGGATGTGTCAAAAGGTTGCAATTTGCAAACTTTCATGTGAACCCCATTAAAGTCGATGGGAGATGAAACTATTCGGGCTAAATATACACAATGGAGTATTTGTAACGTTGTATATAGGAAGGAATATTGTGCGCGCTGAGCTGCTATTATTTCTACCACTTCTGATGGGTCTGATTGTCAAAGCCACATTTCCAATTTAGAATTTGAACAACAAAATCAATCAAAGGTTTTATCTTTTTGCTGCGATTTACAAAAGAATTCGAATGCTACACACCGTTTACGTTTATCTTTGGAGAACCGCCAAAAAAAATTACTCTTGTATTTCTCAGATTCCAATTGAAGTAATTTGCCCCACGCAGCATACACTGGGGGGAATTCATCAAAACTGGAGCGGCTCTGCACGGCAACCAATCAGCATCCACCTTTCATTGTCAAAGCTTAACTGAACACACTGAAGAGAGAAGCTGATTGGTTGCCATAGGCAACTGCTCCAGATTTGGTCTGCTCCACTTTTGATAAATTCCCCTCATTGTATTTCTACAATTTCATGCAGATCGCATTGTCTCAACCACATCCCCATTGAGGCTGCGTTCACACCTGAGCGTACCATAGGCGCGTTTTTTCTGCTCGTTTTTTGCGCGTTTTTTCGTTCAGTGAAACGCGCGTTTTTATACCTCCCTGGCGGTATGATTTATTTATTTATTTTTCCTTTATTTTCTCTATCTTTTTTTCGGGGTGTTTTTAAAAAAAAACTTTCAAACTTCCCGCCGGTTCCGCCCCCCCCTGCGATGCGGCCGCTTGTGAGGGACGGAACCCGGAAGTCGGCAGCGGCCGGACGTCACAGCGGGGATCGCGGACAAGGTAAGTCCTACGCTGTATTCCCGAGTGTGGCTTGGGGGTTACCGCTTTGTTAACCCCCGAGCCACACTCGGGAATACCAATGGATACGCGCGAAAAAACGCCCCAAAGAAGCTCCTGTACTTGTTTTGGATGTAGGGCGTTTTTCAGCCTGCTTCTGGGACATCCCACCATCAGCTCACATGATATGGCCAGCCCCGAGCCACCCGCTGCTTCCCCTCCACCTCCTGTACAAAGCCAGCCAGACCGCATCTCACTGGGCCCTCCCCTCTACCGAGCAGCTCTCTAATTAGGCAGCCACTCTTAGGGCCACTGCCTGATTCCGTGCCGCCCAGCCTCGGCCCACCGGGCAAGTACCCAGTATGCCCAAAGGTAAGTCCGGCTCTTTCCACCTCATTGGTTTGGGGGCGGCATTTTCTGCCGCCCCCCTGGAAAGTGCCGTCCTAGGCAAATGACTAGTTTGCCTTGCAGTAGATACACCCCTGTACACAGCATACACAATAATTCTACAATTTCTTTTAGACCTCATTGGCTAAACCACACCCCCATTTATCTTCGGAGAGTCCAAAACAGGTAAAGATCATATTTTTAACATTCCCATGTAAGGATTATGGTAAACATGAGCGTAATTTCATCCAATTTCTGAATTGGAATCATTTGATTTGACACTTTTCTCTTGCAGCTTTTAGGACACAAGAATACAATAAAGGGCTCTATTTATGCAGGCAATGCATTATGGGGGTTAATTTTTAGTCCTCAGGTGGACGCACCCATAAGTTCCCCCATCAGGTGAACTGGGAAAGATTGTGCAAATCCCGTGCGGCTGTCGGGGTTTCTTACCCTTCTTCATCCAGTCGGCTGTGCATGGTTTGTCAGCATGTGTGACACTGTGGTCCCTCCTTGGCGCCCTCTTATGACCAAACCTGTTTATATCATCTTCCTGCGGCTGATGGGTAATTGATGATGTAAGCACCAGGTCACTATTTAACCTTCGCCATGTCCATTCAGTCTTTGCCCTTGCGTTTGTTCTGATCAACATAGTTTGCTGCTGTTGTTCCTGATTTCCGTGTATGACCCTGGCTCTGGCTGACAGATCTCCTGGTTCCTGACTCCGGCATTGTTTCCGTTCATCCTGCTCTCCGTGCTCCCTGACCTGGTTTGGCTGACTACTTGTTTTGGCATCTGCCCCCCTGGCTTGCCACTGGCTACTTCCTGGACTTTCTCCATTATTTTTGCCATTTATGTTTTTCTTTCAATAAACTAGTTTTATATTTTAAACCTGAACTTTCAGGTCAGTCTGGTTTCTTGGTTCCCTAACAGCAGCAGCGAATAACAACCCCATCCCAATTCCTAATGTGTGGCATCTAAAATGTTCATTAACGGGAAGCTCCATAACATAATAAGAAAATGTATTTCTTTGGCAATATTGAAAATGTGATTATGGAAAGTACGAAGTATCATCTGCTAATAATGACTTCTATTAGCTGCTCGATTGCATCCCATAATATAGAAAGAGGCGATATTCCTGTAAGAAAACAAATACTATTGTATGCTTGGCGGCTCTCTGGTGAGTGTGAATTTCTGACCTAGCTGGTTATACACAGGGAATACTCCCATCCTCCCAGATGAGTGGTGGCACTGCCATAGGGAAACACAGAGAATACTCCCATCCTGCTAGATGACTGGTGGCACTGCCATAGGGAGACACAGATAATACTCCCATCCTCCTAGATGAGTGGTGGCACTGACATAGGGAGACGCAGAGAATACTCCCATCCTCCTAGATGAGTGGTGGCACTGTCATAGGGAAACACAGAGAATACTCCCATCCTCCCAGATGAGTGGTGGCACTGCCATAGGAAACACAGCGAATACTCCCATCCTCCCAGATGAGCGGTGGCACTGCCATAGGGAAATACAGAGAATACTCCCATCCTCCTAGATGAGTGGTGGCACTGCCATAGAGAGACACCGAGAATACTCCCATCCTCCTAGATGAGTGGTGGCACTGCCATAGGGAAACAAAGAGAATACTCCCATCATCCTAGATGAGTGGTGGCACTGTCATAGGGAAACATAGAGAATACTCCCATCCTCCTAGATGAGTGGAGGCACTGCCATAGGGAGACACAGAGAATACTCCCATCCTCCTAGATGAGTGGTGGCACTGCCATAGAGAGACACCGAGAATACTCCCATCATCCTAGATGAGTGGTGGCACTGCCATAGGAAATACAGAGAATACTCCCATCCTCCTAGATGAGTGGTGGCACTGCCATAGGGAGACACAGAGAATACTCCCATCCTCCTAGATGAGTGGTGGCACTGCCATAGGGAAATATAGAGAATACTCCCATCCTCCTAGATGAGTGGTGGCACTGCCATAGGGAAATACAGAGAATACTCCCATCCTCCTAGATGAGCGGTGGCACTGCCATAGGGAAACACAGAGAATACTCCCATCATCCTAGATGAGTGGTGGCACTGCCATAGGAAATACAGAGAATACTCCCATCCTCCTAGATGAGTGGTGGCACTGTCATAGGGAGACACAGAGAATACTCCCATCCTCCTAGATGAGTGGTGGCACTGTCATAGGGAAACACAGTGAATACTCCCATCCTCCTAGATGAGTGGTGGCACTGCCATAGGGAGACACAGAGAATACTCCCATCCTCCTAGATGAGTGGTGGCACTGCCATAGGGAAACACAGAGAATACTCCCATCCTCCTAGATGAGTGGTGGCACTGCCATAGGAAACACAGAGAATACTCCCATCCTCCTAGATGAGTGGTGGCACTGCCATAGGAAATACAGAGAATACTCCCATCCTCCTAGATGAGTGGTGGCACTGCCATAGG
>NW_017307277.1:319572-326176 GCF_000935625.1 Nanorana parkeri | reverse complement strand
CCTCTGCTGTACATTTTGTGATATACATTTTATATATTTCAATTTATTTTTTTCTCCCTAAATTAAATTATTTTGTTTGCCGGACGGATGCCGCCAGCAGTGCACATTGGTACTTTGTTGTGTTTTCAGCAGGCTGTAGGTTAATACATAGGAGCCGGGAGTAAAGAAACCACTTCAGTTCTGCCGGTTCCAACCAAGAATCTAATCCTCACTGCCAAATATTTGTAGAAGAAATTGCTGTAATCCTCCGAAGGATACGCCGGGATAGCGCGCATCTTGTAAAACGAGCGGGAGGCCGAAAGCTTACAATGTTAATCGGAAGAAGCCGATTTCACACGAAACTGATGGGAAGAGGCCGGTAATTCCAGATGTTGGTGGGAAGAGGCCGGTAATTGCAGATGTTGGTGGAAAGAGGCCGGTAATTCCAGATGTTGGTGGAAAGAGGCCGGTAATTTCAGATGTTGGTGGGAAGAGGCCGGTAATTCCAGATGTTGGCGGGAAGAGGCCGGTAATTGCAGATGTTGGCGGGAAGAGGCTGGTAATTCCAGATGTTAGCAGGAAGAGGCCGGTAATGCCAGATGTTGTTAAGAAGAGGCCGGTAATTTCAGATGTTGATGGGAAGAGGCCGGTAATTCCAGACGTTGGCGGGAAGAGGCAGGTAATTCCAGATGTTGTTAAGAAGAGGCCGGTAATTCCAGATGTTAGCAGGAAGAGGCCGGTAATGCCAGATGTTGATGGGAAGACGCCGGTAATTCCAGACGTTGGTGGGAAGAGGCCGGTGATTCCAGATGTTGTTAAGAAGAGGCCGGTAATGCCAGATGTTGATGGGAAGAGGCCAGTCATTCCAGATGTTGGTGAGAAGAGTCCGGTAATTCCAGATGTTGTTAAGAAGAGGCCGGTTCCTGATTTTGGCGGGAAGAGGCCGGTAATTCCAGATGTTAGTAGGAAGAGGCCGGTAATGCCAGATGTTGGTGGGAAGAGGCCGGTAATGCCAGATGTTGATGGGAAGAGGCCGGTAATTCCAGATGTTGGTGGGAAGAGGCCGGTAATTCCAGATGTTGGCGGGAAGAGGCTGGGAATTCCCGATGTTGGCGGGAAGAGGCCGGGAATTCCAGATGTTGGCGGGAAGAGGCCGGTAATGCCAGATGTTGGTAGGAAGAGGCCGGTAATTCCCGATGTTGATGGGAAAGAGGCCGGTAATTCCAGATGTTGGTGGGAAGAGGCCGGGAATTCCAGATGTTGTCGGGAAGAGGCCGGTAATTCCAGATGTTGGCGGGAAGAGGCCGGGAATTCCAGATGTTGGCGGGAAGAGGCCGGTAATTCCAGATGTTGGCGGGAAGAGGCCGGTAATTCCAGCTGTTGACGGGAAGAGGCCGGTAATTCCAGATGTTGTCGGGAAGAGGCAGGGAATTCCAGATGTTGGCAGGGAGAGACCGGGAATTCCAGCTGTTGACGGGAAGAGGCCGGTAATTCCAGATGTTGGCGGGAAGAGGCCGGGAATTCCAGATGTTGTCGGGAAGAGGCCGGGAATTCCAGGTGTTGTCAGGAAGAGGCCGGGAATTCCAGATGTTGGCGGGGAGAGGCCGGGAATTCCAGATGTTGGCGGGAAGAGGCAGGGAATTCCAGATGTTGGCGGGAAGAGGCCGGGAAAAATGCTTCACACACTCTTCATGATCAGCAATCCAAGCAAGCTTTGTATATTGTAAATACGATTCACTGAAAAAACTAAACCAAAGAACACAAAATTAAAATGTATAACACAGAATATGCTACAGAATCACAAATCCATATACCTGATACTCCACAAAGTTGAAGATGGAGGAGATGAATCTCAATCCTGATTTGACTTCTTTCATAACTGCCCAGAATCACTGGCCTCTGCCCATCAACGTCCGGAATCACCGGGCCTCTGCCCATCAACGTCCGGAATCGCCGAGCCTCTGCCCATCAACGTCCGGAATCACCGGCCCCTGCCCATCAACATCCGGAATCACCGGCCGCTGCCCATCAACGTCCGGAATCACCAGGCCTCTGCCCATCAACGTCCGAAATCACCGGGCCTCTGCCCATCAACGTCCGGAATCACCGGCCTCTTCCCATCAAGGTCCGGCATCACCGGCCTCTGCCCATCAACGTCCGGAATCGCCGGGCCTCTGCCCATCAACGTCCGGAATCACCGGCCTCTTCCCATCAAGGTCCGGCATCACCGGCCTCTGCCCATCAACGTCCGGAATCGCCGGGCCTCTGCCCATCAACGTCCGGAATCAACGGGCCTCTGGCCATCAACGTCCGGAATCACCTGGCCACTGCCAATCAACGTCAAGAATCGCAGAGCCTCTGCCATCAACGTCCAGAATCACCGGCCTCTGCTCATCAACATCCGGAATCACCGGCCGCTGCCCATCAACGTCTGGAATCACCGGGCCTCTGCCCATCAACGTCCAGAATCACCGGGCCTCTGCCCATCAACGTCCGGAATCACCGGCCCCTTCCCATCAAGGTCCGGAATTACCGGCCTCTGCCCATCAACGTCCGGAATCGCCGGGCCTCTGGCCATCAACGTCCGGAATCGCCGGGCCACTGCCAATCAACTTCCTGAATCGCGGAGCCTCTTCCCATCAACGTCCGGAATCACCGGCCCCTGCCCATCAACATCCGGAATCGCCGGGCCTCTGCCCATCAACGTCCGGAATCACCGGCCTCTTCCCATCAAGGTCCGGAATTACCGGCCTCTGCCCATCAACGTCCGGAATCACCGGCCTCTTCCCATCAAGGTCCGGAATTACCGGCCTCTGCCCATCAACGTCCGGAATCACCGGCCTCTTCCCATCAAGGTCCGGAATTACCGGCCTCTGCCCATCAACGTCCGGAATCACCGGCCTCTTCCCATCAAGGTCCGGAATTACCGGCCTCTGCCCATCAACGTCCGGAATCACCGGCCTCTTCCCATCAAGGTCCGGAATTACCGGCCTCTGCCCATCAACGTCCGGAATCACCGGCCTCTTCCCATCAAGGTCCGGAATTACCGGCCTCTGCCCATCAACGTCCGGAATCACCGGCCTCTTCCCATCAAGGTCCGGAATTACCGGCCTCTGCCCATCAACGTCCGGAATCACCGGCCTCTTCCCATCAAGGTCCGGAATTACCGGCCTCTGCCCATCAACGTCCGGAATCACCGGCCTCTTCCCATCAAGGTCCGGAATTACCGGCCTCTGCCCATCAACGTCCGGAATCACCGGCCTCTTCCCATCAAGGTCCGGAATTACCGGCCTCTGCCCATCAACGTCCGGAATCACCGGCCTCTTCCCATCAAGGTCCGGAATTACCGGCCTCTGCCCATCAACGTCCGGAATCACCGGCCTCTTCCCATCAAGGTCCGGAATTACCGGCCTCTGCCCATCAACGTCCGGAATCACCGGCCTCTTCCCATCAAGGTCCGGAATTACCGGCCTCTGCCCATCAACGTCCGGAATCACCGGCCTCTTCCCATCAAGGTCCGGAATTACCGGCCTCTGCCCATCAACGTCCGGAATCACCGGCCTCTTCCCATCAAGGTCCGGAATTACCGGCCTCTGCCCATCAACGTCCGGAATCACCGGCCTCTTCCCATCAAGGTCCGGAATTACCGGCCTCTGCCCATCAACGTCCGGAATCACCGGCCTCTTCCCATCAAGGTCCGGAATTACCGGCCTCTGCCCATCAACGTCCGGAATCACCGGCCTCTTCCCATCAAGGTCCGGAATTACCGGCCTCTGCCCATCAACGTCCGGAATCACCGGCCTCTTCCCATCAAGGTCCGGAATTACCGGCCTCTGCCCATCAACGTCCGGAATCACCGGCCTCTTCCCATCAAGGTCCGGAATTACCGGCCTCTGCCCATCAACGTCCGGAATCACCGGCCTCTTCCCATCAAGGTCCGGAATTACCGGCCTCTGCCCATCAACGTCCGGAATCACCGGCCTCTTCCCATCAAGGTCCGGAATTACCGGCCTCTGCCCATCAACGTCCGGAATCACCGGCCTCTTCCCATCAAGGTCCGGAATTACCGGCCTCTGCCCATCAACGTCCGGAATCACCGGCCTCTTCCCATCAAGGTCCGGAATTACCGGCCTCTGCCCATCAACGTCCGGAATCACCGGCCTCTTCCCATCAAGGTCCGGAATTACCGGCCTCTGCCCATCAACGTCCGGAATCACCGGCCTCTTCCCATCAAGGTCCGGAATTACCGGCCTCTGCCCATCAACGTCCGGAATCACCGGCCTCTTCCCATCAAGGTCCGGAATTACCGGCCTCTGCCCATCAACGTCCGGAATCACCGGCCTCTTCCCATCAAGGTCCGGAATTACCGGCCTCTGCCCATCAACGTCCGGAATCACCGGCCTCTTCCCATCAAGGTCCGGAATTACCGGCCTCTGCCCATCAACGTCCGGAATCACCGGCCTCTTCCCATCAAGGTCCGGAATTACCGGCCTCTGCCCATCAACGTCCGGAATCGCCGGGCCTCTGCCCATCAACGTCCAGAATCCCGGGCCTCTGCCCATCAAAGTCCGGAATCGCCGGAATCAACGTCCGGAATCGCCGGGCCTCTGCCCATCAACGTCCGGAATCACCGGCTTCTGCCCATCAAGGTCCGGAATCACCGGCCTCTGCCCATCAAGGTCCGGAATCACCGGGCCTCTGCCTATCAACGTCCGGAATCACCGGGGCCTCTGCCCATCAACGTCCGGAATCACCGGGTCTCTGCCCATCAACGTCCGGAATCACCGGGCCTCTGCCCATCAACGTCCGGAATCGCCGGGCAGGGCCGGCCTTAGGCCTTTAGGCGCCCTGTGCGAGAAAGCTTTACAGCGCCCCTCAGTGGCCACATCCTTTAGTGGCCACGCCCCCGTAACCACACCCATTTCCCCCAATATCCGCACCATTTAAAGACTCCTATTTTGTTAAGCCGCAAAGAAACATATTAAAAAGTATGATGAAAATAAAACTTTTATTCAAAGGCATTAAACTTGTCGGCACAATAGAAGTCTTCTTATCAAATAAAACAACAGAAGGTAAACAATAAATGTCACTACAATGGAGTCTATAGAGGCTGAATACAAAATAGCATATAAATGTGTTTTGTTTGATGAAACAAATGAAGTTAGTTTTCGTTCATTTCATCTGAAATGAATTTTTAGTCTTTGCACTAATGTCTAATACTATGTGGGGGTGGGGGGCAGTTTTCACTTTTTTTTTAATAATTTTTTATATTTTTTATTATTACGGCCGCACGGCGCCCTTGTTGCCATGGCGCCCTGTGCGGCTGCACGGCTCGCACATCCCTAAAGCCGGCCCTGTCACCGGGCCTCTGCCCATCAACGTCCGGAATCACCGGGCCTCTGCCCATCAAGGTTTGTACTAAAGATCTCTCTTTACCATCCAATAACACCATCAGACACTTGATGTCATTCAAATTTTCGTTTGATTGTAACATTCGATTTTGGAATGAATGAAAACCGCATTTACATTCACGGGTATCATTTTGTTTGTTTTTCCGTCGGTCGGACAAGGTTGTCGATTTGACCCCATCAATTAATACAAAGTCTAAAGAAAAGTTCTTTCATATGAAAGTTGCTTCAGAAATCTAAGCGGTGGACGGCCAGCTTTAATTATCAGCTTCTACCCATCAACGTCCGGAATCACCGGCCTCTTCCCATCAAGGTCCGGAATCACCGGCCTCTTCCCATCAAGGTCCGGAATCACCGGCCTCTGCCCATCAACGTCCGGAATCTCCGGGCCTCTGCCCATCAAGGTCCGGAATCACCGGCCTCTGCCCATCAGCGTCCGGAATCACCGGGCCTCTGCCCATCAACGTCCGGAATCGCCGGTATTATCAACCTCTCTCCATCAATGTCCGTAAATAATGGCCTCTAACCATCAATCTCTTGAATTATTGATCTTTTATCATTATCATAAAAAAAATCAGCCTCTTGCCATCAATGTTCTGCATTAACAGCATAAACCTAACTGCACTGACCCATCAATGTCTCGGTTTACCTGCCTCTACTCATCAATTTCTGAAATGATTGGCTTGTTCCCATTAATCTCATGAATCAGCTTCTACCCATCAACATCCAGAATTAACGACCTCTTTCCATCAACATCCTAAATTTCCAGCCTCCTCCACATCAATGTCCTGAACAGCCGGCCTTTTCCCATCAATGTTTTGAACTTCTGGCCTCTTCCTATTAATGTCCTGAATTACCAGCCCCTTCCCAACACTCCTCATTTACTGGCCTCCTCCAATCAACATCTGGAATTACCGGCCTCTTCCCCTCAACATCTGGAATTACTGGCCTCTTCCCGCCAACATCTGGAATTACTGACCTCTTCCCGCCAACATCTGGAATTCCCGGCCTCTTCCCGCCAACATCTGGAATTCCCAGCCTCTTCCCGCCAACATCTGGAATTCCCGGCCTCTTCCCGCCAACATCGGGAATTCCCATATATAATATAATGTATATAATAATCCGGCCACTCGGTGTATATAATAATCCGGCCACTCGGTGTATATAATAATCCGGCCACTCGGTGTATATAATAATCCGGCCACTCGGTGTATATA
>NW_017307277.1:318295-318619 GCF_000935625.1 Nanorana parkeri | reverse complement strand
CCTCTTCCCGCCAACATCTGGAATTCCCGGCCTCTTCCCGCCAACATCGGGAATTCCCGGCCTCTTCCCGCCAACATCGGGAATTACCGGCCTCTTCCCGCCAACATCTGGAATTCCCAGCCTCTTCCCGCCAACATCGGGAATTCCCGGCCTCTTCCCACCAACATCTGGAATTCCCAGTCTCTTCCCGCCAACATCGGCAATTCCCAGCCTCTTCCCGCCAACATCTGGAATTCCCGGCCTCTTCCCATCAACATCTGGAATTCCCGGCCTCTTCCCGCCGACATCTGGAATTACCGGCCTCTTCCCGCCAACATCTGGAAT
>NW_017307277.1:311714-318152 GCF_000935625.1 Nanorana parkeri | reverse complement strand
GTGTATATAATAATCCGGCCACTCGGTGTATATAACAATCCGGCCACTCGGTGTATATAATAATCCGGCCACTCGGTGTATATAATAATCCGGCCACTCAGTGTATATAATAATCCGGCCACTCAGTGTATATATATATATATACACAGAGACATTACATAGTGGCTTGGCAATACCAGGTCCAGTAATACCCCGTGGTGCTCCATTGGAAGGGTCATTACTGTGCAGTACGCTTGTTCATTTCTAGAGAAGTGTTAGAAGTGGGAAACTATTCTGACTTTTCTATACAGAGATTTGTACAATCAATATGGAGATTACTTGGGTGAGGAATGAGACATTTTCAGGTCAGGATATTCAATGCACGGCCTTCTTCATCCACAGATTTCTCGCTAGCTATAAATAACAGAGCCGGCTAATTGGCTGGGGCTGTTCCCAGGCACAGGGGTCAGGGGCTGTGCTCTGGAAATTGGATTAATTACACCAAACAAATAATTCAAGTGCAAGTTGGAGGCCAGACTGGAATTGTGAATACCGTCATGACACCTACATGTAGCTCATGGCCACGCTCGCCCATGTAATTACCGGGGATTAAAGATCGCAGCTCCTCTTTACGAGCCATTAAAAACGTCTATTTACATGCAGCTAATCGGTTCCTAAGTTTGGGGCTCAAACTGATTTAAGGTGCAGTTAATTTTCCTGAAATACTCTGTGATACCGTGTGTGTTCTGCTGATCGGATTGGTTGCTGGTTGTCCTCTCTCGGCCTTTATTATTCTTGGGATTCAGGAGGAGTACAGGACCAGCTTTCCCCAGTATCTGCATCAATCACAAGTCATTCAGCTGCTGAGAGGCTTTGGGTTGCACTAAGTTGGATCCCATCATCCAGGGGAGGGAGGTCTGCCACCGTGGAGGGGAGGGAGGTCTGCCATCGTGGAGGGGAGGGAGGTCTGCCACCGTGGAGGGGAGGGAGGTCTGCCATCGTGGAGGGGAGGGAGGTCTGCCATCGTGGAGGGGAGGGAGGTCTGCCATCATGAAGGGGAGGGAGGTCTGCCATCGTGGAGGGAGGTCTGCCATCGTGGAGGGGAGGGAGGTCTGCCATCGTGGAGAGGAGGGGGGTCTGCCACCGTCTACAAACCACCAAATATAACAATTTCTGCTTCTGCTGCCTGCACCTCCATCTACACAGTGTAGAAAAAGACCAGAACCTCAGCCGGTTGGGCAGGAAATGGACCTCTCTGAAGACGGAGACACATGGATGCAAATTTTCCAGCATGCTGACTAATGCAGGAATCTGAAAAGGCATCTGAGCCTTCCCCATCAGTATTCCGCACACAGGATAATTGACTTGACCAGCAGTGGATTATAGCTTGTTTTACACGTCCATAATCAAGTTAGAGCAAAGTATAATCGCTAGCTAATTCCTTCATACTGCTTTTATTTGCTGCGGTTGCATAATGTTGGCGGGGAGCTGCAGATAATATATCTTCACATCATCGTTTTAATGCATCGCAGCGCGCTCTTCTTCGGGGCCTGGCGGGCCTTTGCCGCGTCCAGAGCAGGATCTCTGCGCTGCGCTGTACCAATGAGGCAACCAATGAGGTCATCTGAATCCGATACATGAAACCCCCAAACAAAGCGAAATGCTTCTGGCTGCTAAAGGGTTCCGGTTCACACGTCTGGGCACATCCATCTACCTCGGTGTCCATTAGCGTCCCCCGCACTCTGCAGCCATCCATCCCCTGCACTCCGCTGCCATCCATCCCCTGCACTCCGCTGCCATCCATCCACCACACGCCGCTACTATCCATCCGCATGCAAAGAGCTTTTGTTGGCCCCGGAACAGCAATTTCTTAACGATCAATTACCCATCTCAAATGGATTGCTTTTCACAGCTGACCGGCCGCCACTCAGCCTTTCATTAGAATCAATAACAGCCAAAGCGCTGCACAAGTTTACTCCGCTTCAATGTCATTAATTGAATGAAGGCCGACTCTCCTGTAACGGGGGGTGGATGGGAAGGGTGATGGTTTCCCCCGTGAGGTGTTAAAAGAGCCAAATCCATAGAGCCTCAGCCCCCCCTGCCCAGTGCACCGGCCTTGTCGATGCCAGAATCAGGGTTTGTGAAGAAATGTGATATATTGGGGTCTCTTCCACACAATCGCATATACTGAGGCTCTTTTTGGAGTGCTAGAATTTTTTTGTGTGGTTTCTCTTGAAAAAATGTATGGTTTGTAGTCCAGACCATCTCCTGAGGCAGATAAACCCGGCTGCATGCGGTCCTGTACCTCAGCCGGATACAAGGTTCCTCACTGTGACTACAGCAAGGGAGGGTGAGCTCTGTACAGACCGAGGCTGTCTTGGGCTCACCACTCCTTCTCTTCGATCTGAGGGAATAGGTTTCATCTCTCATCAGAGTAAAAATGTTAGACACTTTCAGCTGCATTCCGATGCAAAATATAATGTCCTGTCCGTATACAGCCATCCAGGGGCCAACTAAATGGTTTTAAGGACCCTGCATACAGCAGCCATGTTGTGTTTGGACTTGCTGTGATCTGGATGATGTGCTGGTATGGGAAATCCTAATTCCAACCCAGCCATCAGAAACGGCTGGTCCATATAACATACAACCACTTCAAGGGACAAGAACTTTCCTCACACCAGGAGAGGTGCCACCTCCAAAGGTGATTTGTCAAAGGAGAAGAGGAGAAGAGTCCGTCCTGCATCCACACCTCTATGAATGATATAGTATGAACATTGTAATTCATCCTGAGTGTCTGAAAACGGTAATGCATTTCTGGTGTGCTCCCCCCCCCCCCACCCCCCCTGCCGGCGTCCATCACCAAGATGGCCGCCGTCAGGTATCGGAACACTGCCGCGCATGCGCGGTGACATCTCGGCGGGGTGACACTCGGTTACCGCTCCGGGTGTCACCCAACCTCGGGACGCCCCTGCCCCCCTACCCGCATCATAAGAAGACTGAATACGCAAGCCCAGCTCACCTGGCTCTGCCCTGGTGGTGTAGCTCAGTCCGGATTTCACGTCTCAGTCTTCTGATTAAGCCATAATCATCACAATGATGACACATCACGGCTTGGACTATCTCGCTTTGCATGTCATGAGTCTCTCTCATATATTAGTTTCACCTTTTAAGTTGCATTAGTGAAATAAATGAACTTTTGCACGATATTCGAATTTTCGAGTTTCACCTGTACTGACTCCTTTTGTTTGCCTGCCTCTGCAGAACTTTCCTCCTAGCACACAGAGTGAACAGCACCTCTGCAGAACATTCCTTCCATTCTGGCACAGGCACTGAACAATTGACTTCTACTAAAGAGATTGGCCTGCAAGCCACATTACAGAGACATTACGATTATCGGGGGATTCTTCGTCCTGAGGAAAGTCCTGACAATTCCCAATCCGGATGTGTAGATTCCAGAAGCTCCTATATGGAGCGGAGCGTGTTTGTCACGCTTCACAGACTTTCCATTGTACGGCGAGTGTAAACGCTGTGCTCAGCGTCCTCCGGGCGGTCTCCTTAAATACAAATTGTGATATTATAAGGGCGGCGGAGCACATCATCCCTGGCTGTGTATTGTGATCGGCAGGCAGCGTGGCTGACTTCATGTCCCCATAGACTAGAGATTACCGACAATGTAAATGGCTCGCACATGAATGGGAAGTGATAATCGACTCCACCATCCTCCATCGCTCACAGATAAGCAGCGCAGACGTTGTCACAAGATATTACCAGACGACCGTTACAACTGTCCAATATCACACACAGCTATAGAGAGTCTTAACATTGCATCTGTCCCCCATATACAACGCAACCCGCAGAGCCAGCAATCTAACTAGGCCGGCCTTACGGATGAGTACTAAGAACCAGGGCCGGATTTACCATTAGGTGAAGTAGTCACGTGCCTACAGGTGCCCTCCACGGAGGGGCGCTGTGCAGGTACCTACTTCCCGGTGTTGTGCACGATTCCACACCGGCGATAGCAAGGAGGGTGAAATGCACCCTCCTGCCCCAAGACCAGGCGGCACCTTCAGGAACCACCGGCTTCCACAAATTCGTGGGAAGAACCATATAGGTTGGACTTGATGGGCTAATGTCTTTATTCAACCTCAAATACTATGTAACTATGTAACCATGGTGCTACGTAAGGCTGCCCCGTACAATGCCTGTCTGATGCAGCCTTACGTGACGCCAGGGTCCTCCTCTGCATATGTGAAGGTGCCCCGAAACGGAAATCCGGCCCTGCTGAGAACTTCCAGTCAGGGTGTCATTAACCAACCAAGAGCAAGTAGGCCTGGATCAACTTTTCATGAACATTTTAAAAATGACTCTGGGAGTGGCCGGGCCGAGGTGATCCGGGATACACATCACATTTCCCTGATATAATGGGCCTGATGAATAAGAAGGCTGGCTATTGGCTAGCCTGTATTTGTGGGAGGAGGCTGGACTGTAAATACGGCCGCGGTTCCCCCACTCACAGTCGGATCGTTTTCTGGTATCCCACCCAAACCCCTTTTATAAATACTTGAGTATGCCCCCTTTAAGGCATATTGACCAGCGAGACCAAGGCACACCTCAGGACGTGGTACATAGGGGGGGGGTTTGCATGGTCGTGTCCAGATTCCAGACTTTTGCCACACGTGTGATATGCACTCAACATGTTGAAGGTGATTTACATGTGTGTGTGTGTGCGTAAACCTGGAAAATCATGAATTGTGATATGTTGCAGGAATGTTGCAGTTTCTGCACATTATAAACTAAGATCTGTTACAATGTGGAGGAGATATTAGCCGGAGATCTGTACATTGGGCCGACTCTCTCTGACAGAGGAAGACTGAGCCGGGAGATGCTTCCTCCTCCCTCTACCTTGCTGAGCAGAGGGGATATTAGCTGGAGATCTGACAGAGGAAGACTGAGCCGGGAGATGCTTCCTCCTCCATCTACCTTGCTGAGCAGAGGGGATATTAGCTGGAGATCTGACAGAGGGAGACTGAGCCGGGAGATGCTTCCTCCTCCATCTACCTTGCTGAGCAGAGGGGAGGAAGAAGGAGGAAGCTGGCAGGTTCCCTGTGATGAGCGTCGGACAGGCTATGACCAGCGGGCAGTTCTGTGATGCTCTGCTGCCTGCACTTCTCTCTTTCCCCCGGTGATCATTTCCTGGTCACAGGGGAGATAGGTGAAGAATCTGTACAATGAGCTTCTATAGGGTGCACAGTGACCGCACGCCGGGTGTACTCAGTCACTCAGGGACCTCTGTATGTTAGGGGCACTGTGCGCACAGATGTATACATGGAACCGCGCCATTTATAGTTCATCTGACCCAGTGTCCGGGGGAGGCCTAATGTTTGAATTGTGTTCCTGCACAGCCGGCATCCTTTTAGACCTTGTATGTTCTCCCTGCACACCAGTCTCTGCATCCCAATTAGCACGGTCTAGAGATAAATGTTGTCACCCGGCCTCTAAACCAAATCTCCGTATTCCAGTCTTCAAAATTCTGAAACCTGTCATAACCTAAAACTCCCATCTAGGGTTGCCACCTGTTTTGAATGCTGTGTCCGGGTTTCATGGCAGCAGAAACCCGGACACAAGATATCAAGCAGACAGGGGCAACCAAAATTAAGATAGGGGCTACTCCCCCCCCCTCCCCACACACACACACACACTTAAAATAGCCTCAACTGTGATATTTACATATGACTAAGCCATGTCTCATTCTCCCAAACAAATGTTCGTGTGTTGCTAGAGTGTTCGGGTTTCACATGAAGAAAAGGTGGCAACCGTACTCCCATCCCATACAGTGCACAATCCTAAAATGTCCTGCAAGAGCCACACTGCACAGAGACGAGATGTTAGACTCCAAATGTGCCACTTTTATAGTAAAAGATGAAATATTTGCGTCTTCATTCTTGCCTTTTGGCCATCATTGCAGAACCATATCCCAGGGGGACTTCTTATATTTTTTTTATTATTCTTTGCTGTCGTCCAGCAAGCCATTGTAGGCGGAGAATGTGCTTTAGTGCGGGTCGGGGCATTCATTTGAAATGGGCGCAGTTCTACAAGAGGCATATTTTTAACCTATTGTACAATTTAACTTTAAAATGCTGTTTGTACACAAAGTTTTTGATATCAAAATTATATTATTTGTTTTATCTCTTTCCAACTTTGTCTGTACCGTCTCTTTAAAGTTTGGCAACCCAACAGCTCCTGCACAGAATACACAGGTGATAATCCCATATACAGTGCAGGGGTCAGTAGTAGAATGTACAACATAGAGTATACGGTGCAGGGGTCAGGAGTAGAATGTACAACATAGAGTATACGGTGCAGGGGTCAGTAGTAGAATGTACAACATAGAGTATACGGTGCAGGGGTCAGGAGTAGAATGTACAACATAGAGTATACGGTGCAGGGGTCAGGAGTAGA
>NW_017307277.1:289253-311700 GCF_000935625.1 Nanorana parkeri | reverse complement strand
GTGAGAAGTAGAATTTAGAGCATTGAATATCCGGTGCAGGGGTCAGGAGTAGACTGTACAACATAGAGTATACAGTGCAGGGGTCAGGAGTAGATTGTACAACATAGAGTATACGGTGCAGGGGTCAGGAGTAGAATGTACAACATAGAGTATACAGTGCAGGGGTCAGGAGTAGAATGTACAACATAGAGTATACAGTGCAGGGGTCAGGAGTAGAATGTACAACATAGAGTATACGGTGCAGGGGTCAGGAGTAGAATGTACAACATAGAGTATACGGTGCAGGGGTCAGGAGTAGAATGTACAACATAGAGTATACGGTGCAGGGGTCAGGAGTAGAATGTACAACATAGAGTATACGGTGCAGGGGTCAGGAGTAGAATGTACAACATAGAGTATACGGTGCAGGGGTCAGGAGTAGAATGTACAACATAGAGTATACGGTGCAGGGGTCAGGAGTAGAATGTACAACATAGAGTATACGGTGCAGGGGTCAGGAGTAGAATGTACAACATAGAGTATACGGTGCAGGGGTCAGGAGTAGAATGTACAACATAGAGTATACGGTGCAGGGGTCAGGAGTAGAATGTACAACATAGAGTATACGGTGCAGGGGTCAGGAGTAGAATGTACAACATAGAGTATACGGTGCAGGGGTCAGGAGTAGAATGTACAACATAGAGTATACGGTGCAGGGGTCAGGAGTAGAATGTACAACATAGAGTATACGGTGCAGGGGTCAGGAGTAGAATGTACAACATAGAGTATACGGTGCAGGGGTCAGGAGTAGAATGTACAACATAGAGTATACGGTGCAGGGGTCAGGAGTAGAATGTACAACATAGAGTATACGGTGCAGGGGTCAGGAGTAGAATGTACAACATAGAGTATACAGTGCAGGGGTCAGGAGTAGAATGTACAACATAGAGTATACGGTGCAGGGGTCAGGAGTAGAATGTACAACATAGAGTATACAGTGCAGGGGTCAGGAGTAGAATGTACAACATAGAGTATACGGTGCAGGGGTCAGGAGTAGAATGTACAACATAGAGTATACGGTGCAGGGGTCAGGAGTAGAATGTACAACATAGAGTATACGGTGCAGGGGTCAGGAGTAGAATGTACAACATAGAGTATACGGTGCAGGGGTCAGGAGTAGAATGTACAACATAGAGTATACGGTGCAGGGGTCAGGAGTAGAATGTACAACATAGAGTATACGGTGCAGGGGTCAGGAGTAGAATGTACAACATAGAGTATACGGTGCAGGGGTCAGGAGTAGAATGTACAACATAGAGTATACGGTGCAGGGGTCAGGAGTAGAATGTACAACATAGAGTATACAGTGCAGGGGTCAGGAGTAGAATGTACAACATAGAGTATACGGTGCAGGGGTCAGGAGTAGAATGTGCTTGTGTAGATATACACAAGTGATTTTTATGGGGAGAGTCTTTCACAAACTTATACCAGTGAACGGGTTCTATTCCAGGGCGATAGATCACCTTCCCCAGGAACTGGGCACTGCCAGGAGACAGTCCAACAAACTGCTCCAAATTACATCCAGAAGCATCCCGGAACCCCCATTCTTCTGAGGGACACCAGAGGGGAGAATTTTCTAAACCTCAGAGGAGATGTATGCACTCACCGGCCACTTTATTAGGTACACCTGTTCAATTGCTTGGTAATACATATTGCTAATCAGCCAATCACATGGCAGCAACTCTCAATGCATTAGGCATCTAGATGTGCTGAAGACGACTTGCTGAAGTTCAAACCGAGCATCAGAACGGGGAAGAAAGGGGAATTAAGTGACTGTGAACGTGGCATGGTTGTTGGTGCCAGACAGGCTGGTCTGAGTATTTCAGATGTGATTTTCATGTATAACCAAAAAAGAGAAAATATCCAGTGAGCGGCAGTTGTGTGGAGGAAAATGCCTTGTTGATGTCAGAGGTCAGAGGAGAATGGTCAGAGATCAGAGGAGAATGGTCAGAGGTCAAAGGAGAATGGTCAGAGGTCAAAGGAGAATGGTCAGAGGTCAAAGGAGAATGGTCAGAGGTCAAAGGAGAATGGTCAGAGGTCAAAGGAGAATGGTCAGAGGTCAAAGGAGAATGGTCAGAGGTCAAAGGAGAATGGTCAGAGGTCAAAGGAGAATGGTCAGAGATCAGAGGAGAATGGGCAGAGATCAGAGGAGAATGGTCAGAGATCAGAGGAGAGAATGGTCAGAGGTCAGAGGAGAATGGGAAGAGATCAGAGGAGAATGGTCAGAGATCAGAGGAGAATGGTCAGAGGTCAGAGGAGAATGGTCAGAGATCAGAGGAGAATGGTCAGAGATCAGAGGAGAATGGTCAGAGGTCAGAGGAGAATGGTCAGAGATCAGAGGAGAATGGTCAGAGATCAGAGGAGAATGGTCAGAGGTCAGAGGAGAATGGTCAGAGATCAGAGGAGAATGGTCAGAGATCAGAGGAGAATGGTCAGAGGTCAGAGGAGAATGGTCAGAGATCAGAGGAGAATGGTCAGAGATCAGAGGAGAATGGTCAGAGGTCAGAGGAGAATGGTCAGAGGTCAGAGGAGAATGGTCAGAGATCAGAGGAGAATGGTCAGAGATCAGAGGAGAATGGTCAGAGGTCAGAGGAGAATGGTCAGAGGTCAGAGGAGAATGGTCAGAGATCAGAGGAGAATGGTCAGAGATCAGAGGAGAATGGTCAGAGGTCAGAGGAGAATGGTCAGACTGATTTGAGATGATAGAAAGGCAACAGTAACTCAAATAACCCCTTGTTACACCCGAGGTCTGCAGAATACCATCTCTGAACGCACAACACATCCAACCTTGAAGCAGATGGGCTACAGCAGCAGAAGACCACAGCGGGTGCCACTCCTGTCGGCTAAGAACAGGAAACGGAGGCTACAATTCGCACAGGCTCACCAAAATTGGACCATGGAAGATTGGGAAAGCATTGCCTGGTCTGATGCGTCTCGATTTCAGCTGCAACATTCAGATGGTCGGGTCAGAATTTGGTGTAAACAACACGAAAGCATGGTTGGAGGCTGGTGGTGGTGATGGTGTAATAGTGAGGGGGATAGTTGGCACACTTTGGGCTCGTGATGCTATCATGTCAATATGGACCAAAATCTCTGAGGAAAGTTTCCAGCACCTTGTTGAATCTATGAAGAATGAAGGCAGTTCTGAAGGCAAAGGTGGTGCAGCCCGGTGCTAGCAAGGTGTACCTAATAAAGTGGCCATGTGAGTGTATATTTCCATTGACTCCTTACCCTAATCTCCCATTCTTCAGTCTTTCCAGGGGCCAGGCCATTAAGGTTCATGTTGCTGATGCATCACTCTCACAGCTAGATGCTCCTCTTTATCCCTTCACTCTCTCAGGTTGTCTTCAAGGCATGGTAAGAAAACAATGAATCCACCGTGTGTGTGTGATGCAAAAAAGATCAGTTTAAACTGAGTTGTTCCTTACATCAGGAGCGCGCTTCCCCCCGTTCTTGTTCTGCAGCTTCCATTAAGGCACGACAGAGCAATACATTCACATCGCAGCATGAATAATGTTAATATTACAATTCCCATTTCTAGCTAGACAGTGCAAAGATGTCCTCTGTGGAGACCATGTGTCCTTCTAGTGCGGTGTAGTCAGCTCTCCGCAGTCCTCTATGGCAGACAATAGGATGGAGAACAAAGCTCCGACTGTTCTGCAGGGTGGCCTTGTCTGACCTTCTTCTACCTAGGCAGAACTTCTCCTCCCTCTGAAGCATCATGTATCTGTATTGTCAGTGCCTAGCCCACAGAGCAGAACTATGGCAGCCATTTTGGAGTAGTCTGAAATTCGTTGGGTTCCATTGCTGATAAACTGTTCGGGAAGAAATGGGCCCTTAGCTGCTGAAAGATAGTTTGTGCAAAATAAAAGGTCAATACTGCCATATATCAGCTGAAGAGTAAAATACAATGCTTCGGGACATCCTAAAACATTTAATGTGAAAATGGCTTAATGTAGCTTAAAGGGGTTCTAAACCCTCCGGTTGTTTTTGCCTATATCTACTGCTAGCATGCGGTAGCTATAGGCAAGAAGTGTAAAAAAAAACAAAAAACACTTAAAATCATTTTAAACTTACCTCGTTATCGTGGCTCGCTCACGCGCCGAGAATCAGGAACTGCTCGTACGGTCGCAAAGGATCTTGGGGAGGGCGCATGCGCAGTTCCGATTCTCGGCCGGGAGACGAGGAGAGACGCAAGGCAAGTCTATGGACGCGTGCACCCGCCTGCAGACACCTCTGGATCGGAGAGACAGAGCAGTCAGCGCTGGATCGGAGTGACGTCACACCGCTGGAGGGACAGATGAAAACATCCGGAAAGAAGAGGAAGACCAGAATAAGAGACATCATTTAAGGTAAGTGCTAACATTTACATGGGGGGAGGTGAAAACATTTTTTTGCCTTTAATATCACTTTAATGTACCATAATGTGCCTAAAACTCAATCAATTGCCTTAATAACTTTTGGTATGTTTTATCAAATTACCCCAAATCTTCTGAATATGCTGGCATCGATAGAGTCGTGTAGTATGGTAAGTTTGGGGGAAATTGGTTAACATCTAAATTGTATTTTGTACGTTAAGCCACATTAAGCTCCCCAAAAAACAAGCTTAATGTCACTAATTTGCCTTGTGGGTAACTAAAATCCATGAAACTTCCAGGATAGGTTTGGGAAGCTGAGCACTTGGGTTGTGCAAAGTTTCAAGGCAATTGATTGAGTTTTAGGCACATTATGGTACATTAAGCCATTTTCACATTAAATGTTTTAGGATATCCCAATGCTTCTTATTGCGCAACTACACAGAAGGTAGCACCGTTAATGTGTGATGTGTTACACGTGTGACCATTATGCTTTATATCCTGGGATCGTTGTCATTGCTACAACACACTACCCCTGACCTTAACCCTAGAGAGGACAAACAGCCGAAAATCCCATAAAGGTCCCTTCCCTTCCCTATGTTTTCCTGCTGGCAATGCCACATAAAAGATGTACAATATGGGTCCTTCAGTAATGCTGGTTTTGCAGAAACAGATGAAACTGGTGTGAGATGTTTGACATTCATTAGTTAAAATGAACTAAAGAGGACCTGTTTCTGAGCTGGCTTGTAGGTTTGACCAGTGACCTATTCTAGTGCCGCAATAGGCTGTGGCGATGTTTGTTGGTGATTGACTTTGCCTTGGCATCCATGTGCCCACTATATTCTCCTCAGCTTTGTAGTTCTGGATTCCGCACAGAAACGTGTATTAGAGGCATAAATTCTGGTGAACCTCCATTAGGTCTTGATGAACGCAGTGTACGAATCAGGTCTCCAGTCCACTTCCAATCACATATCAGCAATTAGGAAGAACTTCACGCGGCTCTGATCGCTGTAATTATTCGCTAACAGCCGGGAGAGGGAGTCGTGTTGGCAGCCAGATTGCAGATATTGCATCTAAACGGTGGCACTTTGCAGATTATGTATTTCACTGATAAGAAGCCTTTCTGCAATAAAAAGAGAATCGCTAATGGCTGGAACAATCCTATTTGTATCTACATAAAGCTTAACGTTTCTATGTATCACCCTCCAGACCCCAGAAATTCTTTGACTGCATGTTCACCCCAGCCGCATCACCTTGTCCAGCCAATCACGTGTACCTAGAGGGGTGAGGGGAAGGATGTAGAGGGTGGGGAAATAACACGCTGAGAAAGTCAGTGTTCATAAATGTCCACCAGGTCTATACATACACCTGAAGTGAATCCTTCTTATGTACTATGCTTCTGGCACCTTGGTTCTCAACTGGTGGGCTGTGACCCAGACGTGGGTCGCGACCCCATGTTCAGTGGGTCGGTGCGTGCCTTCCTCAGTCACCCCCTTTTGCAGCACTGCCAGTTCTTAAACCATTCAAAATATGCTGCCCGGTGCAGAGTGTGAGCTTGAATGGGCTGGGGCTATGGCCGTGGGGGAGCGTCATCCATGCATAGAGCTCCCTCACGTGTCCTGTGGAGGTGCCTGGACAGGAGTGACGTCACATTCTGGCTCCCGGCACCACTACAGGGCACACAAAGGGAGCTGTACAAGCAATGCCCATATGGATAGAGCTCTGTCACAGCACAGCAGCCCACACTGGACCCCGGGCTGAGGATCCACTCCAGTTCTGGTAAGGTATGGAGACTGGGTGGATCTTTTAAAAGGCACCCCAAACGCACCTCCCACCCACAGTTCGATTGCCCGCATCGGAACACATGGAACTGCAATGCTGTGCGTTCCATCGCAGTGGGACTTTGGTCGCGACTTAATGAACAAGGACACATGTGGGTCCTCAGGCTCCACAGGTTGAGAACCGCTGTTCTAGCAGGACTGCACGGGTCCTATGACCGTCATTATGAAAATGTGCAAACGGTGTGCCGCAGGTTTGTCTGTAGGGATGGGGTTTGGCACCTTCCCATGTTGCTCACAAGAGTAGAACCTGGTTATGGCTTGTCTGCTGTCCACTCTAGGTAACACAGTTAATAAAATGGAATTTTAAAAACACAGCACTATTCCCCCTTATTCAAAGTTACGTGCCTCAGTATATTCACATTCATCTGGTACACTCATTTAAAAACGTTTCATCAGTTGTTTACATGAACAATTTCCTACATAGTTACATAGTATTTGAGGTTGAATAAAGACATTAGTCCATCAAGTCCAACCTATTAGGATCTCATTCTAGGAGTACCTGTACCCCTGTATATTACCTGTACCCCTGTATATTACCTGTACCCCTGTATATTACCCGTACCCCTGTATATTACCTGTACCCCTGTATGTTACCTGTTCTTTTTATAGTGTTTACCCAAGAGTCTTCACAGAGGTGACCTTCTCGAAGGATGCTGTCCTAGACCTGAAGACTGGAAATGCTCTTAGTGACTTGTCCCCAGGGCCGGATTTCCCGCAAGGCCAACCGAGTCCCGGCCTCGGGGCAGCAGGGGCGTGGATATCCCATCTCCCGACGCCCGGGACATGCAGTTCAGGTGCCGAGTGGGTGGTTGTTTTCTTCATTCAGCCCTGCTTTGGGCAAGCAAGGCTACATGTACAGCGGGGAAGCCGATGCTTGTTTTGTATGTGTGATCTCGCCGAGGTCGCCAAGATCACTTGTATGCAACCTTCATACGGGGCACATTGAGGAACCTGGCATTGGGGCAGCAGAGAGAGTAAATCCAACCCTACCTGTCCCAGTAGGCCATGCTGACTCCACAGATGTCCAGAAGCATACCAAAACTATCCAAACTCAACCAGAACCTGTCCACAATGCTAAGCCAACCTCTCCCTTACAAGCGGGTCTCAGACTACACAATAAGACAATTTGATTGAGTGATCATATTTTTGACTCGTATTAGAAATTCCAAAGCACCTGAATACATAAAATGGTTTCAATCAGCTACAATCTCTATTGCCTTTGCTAGTGTGGTGGAGAAATCGAACGCCTTCCTCCAAAATTGCTGTGATTTTCTCTATTTTCAATCAATTTGTACTAACCTGTATGGAAGTTGTTGATTTTATAACACAGTTTGATCAACTGAATTCAGGTGTTGAATCGGACTTGTGGGTAATAGATTGCTTGCTTTCAGGTAACTGTTTTCAATCGTATGTTTGTTTGCCAGTTGCCTGAAAGTTGCGGCGTGTAGACAATTCTGAGTATTTACTTATTTATCGGTGGTGGGAAGATTCTATTATTTGTAGGCGGTACAAGATGTCCAATAGAGGTAATTCAGTACCCCTGCCCGCAGACCCCCACAACCACCAGCCAGGGATGTGGGGAAGGGGCCCTTGTCCTCATCCGCATGGCGTCTCCCCCTTTTTTTTAATATTCTGTTTTTGACAACTTGATGGCATTTGGTCCGCTTTGGTGGACCATTCTCTCCGCTTCCACTGCCTTCGGCTCTTTAGTGAATAACCCCCCTCAGTAATTCTTATGTAAAGTACTATGAAATGGCATAGACTGTGGGGTGGAATTTTGAAGTCACAGGTGTGGGGTGGAATTGGGGTTCTTATTTTATATTCAATAATAATAGACACAGATTTCTTAAAGCCATAGCGATATATATATAAAAGTACCAAATTATTTCTGTATGTCTCCCTCACTCCATCATCAATTGTCTATACATGTCATACGTATTCACACATCACACCGCCATCAATACAGAATGTCTTTGTGTTTCCATGGGGTGAGGGTGATATCTCGCCCCTTTTTGCAGGTGTCAATTACCCGCTTCTTCAGGATTCCATTAGAGGTGACTCTACAAATAGTGAAATCTGTATATATATATATATATATATCTCTTACATCAATCATAGTAACATAATAATGAGTACGATGATTTGTACATACTGAATTCGATTATTCACCTTTGCAGGAGCAGAACACCAAGTGCCATTTATGGGGACCCTTCCAGTGAATTGGGCTCCAGCTCTGGGGTTATATTTAAAGCCCAGTTGATCCCTCTGTAAGAATGACTGTAATGCAGTCAGACTGTGTGCTGCAGCAAGGGTTAAAACTCCCTATACACCTTGGAAAGTCGGAGCGCTGCTCTCGCACACAAACATGACCCAGGTCTCTAGCAGTCCTACACACCGTCCTGAACACTGCTCCAATCAACTGCAATCTATCTCTATGAGCAGCTGTTGACTGGAGCAGTGTGCAGGAGGCGTTGCATGCCAGGCAGCTGGAGACACTGACCACTGTTTTGTGTGATGGGATCTTCATTAGGACATAATTGCCCAAACTGACTAAAATGAAAAGTGCAAACATTTTCATTCAATGGTTAACCATTGTCTCCACCCATGAGGGACCTTCAATGCTACTTAGGGCATTTAGCCCAACCTCCTGGCCATTGTCTCTGCCCACTAGGGACCTTCACTGCT
This sequence comes from Nanorana parkeri, assembly GCF_000935625.1. Lineage (NCBI taxonomy): Eukaryota > Metazoa > Chordata > Amphibia > Anura > Dicroglossidae > Nanorana > Nanorana parkeri. The sequence goes on along the minus strand of NW_017307277.1, from coordinate 302,780 downwards.
TCTCTGGACATTTAGCCCAACCTCCTGGCCATTGTCTCCGCCCACTAGGGACCATCACGGCTTCTCTGGACATTTAGCCCAACCTCCTGGCCATTGTCTCCGCCCACTAGGGACCATCACGGCTTCTCTGGACATTTAACCCAACCTCCTGGCCATTGTCTCTGCCCACTAGGGACCATCACGGCTTCTCTGGGCATTTAAGCCAACCTCCTGCCCATTGTCTCCACCCACTAGGGACCTTCACTGCTTGTCTTGGCATTTAACCCAACCTCCTAGACATCATCTCTGCCCGCTAGGGGGCCTTCACTGCTTCTCTGGGCATTTAACCCAACCCCCTGGCCATTGTCTCCGCCCACTAGGGACCATTACGGCTTCTCTGGGCATTTAACCCAACCTCCTGGACATCATCTCTGCCCACTAGGGGACCTTCACTGCTTCTCTGGGCATTTAACCCAACCCCCTGGCCATTGTCTCCGCCCACTAGGGACCATTACGGCTTCTCTGGGCATTTAACCCAACCTCCTGGACATCATCTCTGCCCACTAGGGGACCTTCACTGCTTCTCTGGGCCTTTAACCCAACCCCCTGGCCATTGTCTCCGCCCACTAGGGACCTTCACTGCTTCTCTGGGCATTTAACCCAACCCCCTGGCCATTGTCTCCGCCCACTAGGGACCTTCACTGCTTCTCTGGGCATTTAACCCAACCTCCTGGCCATTGTCTCTGTCCACTAGGGACATTACTGCCTCTGCATGATTTATGGTCTGAGGTTGGTTGCTGGGACTCCATGAGATGGATCCTTCCCAAGGGTGGGGGTGTCCGTATACAGTATATAGAGGCAATATCAGGCAGTGCATATATGGGGGTGTTGGTATACAGAGGGGATGTCTGGGTATATAAGGGGTGTCAGTATATAGAGGGGATGTCATGCAGTGTATATAAAGGGATGTTGGTATACAGAGGGGGTGTCTGGGTATATAATTGGTGTGAGTATATAGAGGGGATGTCATGCAGTGTATATATGGGGGTGTTGGTATACAGAGGTGTGTCTGGGTATATAAGGGGTGTGAGTATATAGAGGGGATGTCACGTAGTGTATATATAGGGGTGTCAGTAAATAGAGGGGACGTCTGTCAGTGTATATTGGGGGTGTCAGGGTATATAAGGGGGTATTGGTATACAGAGGGGACCAGGATATATATTTACATATATATATAAATTCGTTATATAGAAGGGATGTCGGGCAGGGCATATATAGTGGATTCGGTATATAGAAGGGATGTCGGGCAGGGTATATATAGTGGATTCGGTATATAGAAGGGATGTCGGGCAGGGTATATATAGTGGATTCGGTATACAGAAGGGATGTCGGGCAGGGTATATATAGTGGATTCGGTATATAGAATGGATGTCAGGCAGGGTATATATAGTGGATTCGGTATATAGAAGGGATGTCGGGCAGGGTATATATAGTGGATTCGGTATATAGAATGGATGTCAGGCAGGGTATATATAGTGGATTCGGTATATAGAAGGGATGTCGGGCAGGGTATATATAGTGGATTCGGTATATAGAATGGATGTCAGGCAGGGTATAGTGGATTCGGTATATAGAAGGGATGTCGGGCAGGGTATATATAGTGGATTCGGTATATAGAATGGATGTCAGGCAGGGTATAGTGGATTCGGTATGTATGCGGATTTGTTATGTAAAAGAGAAGTCAAGCAGTATATATATTTCTCTGGGCATTTAACCCAACCCCCTGGCCATTGTCTCCGCCCACTAGGGACCTTCACTGCTTCTCTGGGCATTTAACCCAACCCCCTGGCCATTGTCTCCGCCCACTAGGGACCTTCACTGCTTCTCTGGGCATTTAACCCAACCTCCTGGCCATTGTCTCTGTCCACTAGGGACATTACTGCCTCTGCATGATTTATGGTCTGAGGTTGGTTGCTGGGACTCCATGAGATGGATCCTTCCCAAGGGTGGGGGTGTCCGTATACAGTATATAGAGGCAATATCAGGCAGTGCATATATGGGGGTGTTGGTATACAGAGGGGATGTCTGGGTATATAAGGGGTGTCAGTATATAGAGGGGATGTCATGCAGTGTATATAAAGGGATGTTGGTATACAGAGGGGGTGTCTGGGTATATAATTGGTGTGAGTATATAGAGGGGATGTCATGCAGTGTATATATGGGGGTGTTGGTATACAGAGGTGTGTCTGGGTATATAAGGGGTGTGAGTATATAGAGGGGATGTCACGTAGTGTATATATAGGGGTGTCAGTAAATAGAGGGGACGTCTGTCAGTGTATATTGGGGGTGTCAGGGTATATAAGGGGGTATTGGTATACAGAGGGGACCAGGATATATATTTACATATATATATAAATTCGTTATATAGAAGGGATGTCGGGCAGGGCATATATAGTGGATTCGGTATATAGAAGGGATGTCGGGCAGGGTATATATAGTGGATTCGGTATATAGAAGGGATGTCGGGCAGGGTATATATAGTGGATTCGGTATACAGAAGGGATGTCGGGCAGGGTATATATAGTGGATTCGGTATATAGAATGGATGTCAGGCAGGGTATATATAGTGGATTCGGTATATAGAAGGGATGTCGGGCAGGGTATATATAGTGGATTCGGTATATAGAATGGATGTCAGGCAGGGTATATATAGTGGATTCGGTATATAGAAGGGATGTCGGGCAGGGTATATATAGTGGATTCGGTATATAGAATGGATGTCAGGCAGGGTATAGTGGATTCGGTATATAGAAGGGATGTCGGGCAGGGTATATATAGTGGATTCGGTATATAGAATGGATGTCAGGCAGGGTATAGTGGATTCGGTATGTATGCGGATTTGTTATGTAAAAGAGAAGTCACGCAGTATATATATGTCGATGTATTCAGAGGGTGTCAGGCAGTGTATACATGAGGGTGTCCCCCTATCTGTGTACAGCCAATAGCAGAGTGCGGGGTAGGTAACTAGGGGGGGTTGGAGGGAGGAGGGTGAGCTGTGTGTGTGTCAGTGAATGTTGCGGGTGTCACACAGCCCGGAGCTGCCACCAACCACCACCATCATCATCATCTGCCCCCACTGCCGCTGTCACCATGCGGGGGGTCCCCGCTCACCTCTACCGAACCCTCCTGTGCTGGCTGACCGGACCGGCCCTGACCGTACTGCTCTCCGTACCAGGTAACAAACCCTCCAGGCTGCCATCAGCTGCTTCCGGGACGATCTACGTCCTTCCATCCTCCTCACCTCTCCATCATCCCTCCATCCTCCTCACCTGTCCATCATCCCTCCATCCTCCTCACCTGTCCATCATCCCTCCATCCTCCTCACCTGTCCATCATCCCTCCATCCTCACCTGTCCATCATCCCTCCATCCTCCTCACCTCTCCTTCATCCCTCCATCCTTCTCACCTCTCCATCAACCTTCCATCCTCCTCACCTCTCCATCATCCCTCCATCCTTCTCACCTCTCCATCAACCTTCCATCCTCCTCACCTCTCCATCATCCCTCCATCCTCCTCACCTGTCCATCATCCCTCCATCCTCCTCACCTGTCCATCATCCCTCCATCCTCCTCACCTGTCCATCATCCCTCCATTCTCACCTGTCCATCATCCCTCCATCCTCCTCACCTGTCTATCATCCCTCCATCCTCCTCACCTGTCCATCATCCCTCCATCCTCACCTGTCCATCATCCCTCCATCCTCCTCACCTCTCCTTCATCCCTCCATCCTTCTCACCTCTCCATCAACCCTCCATCCTCCTCACCTCTCCATCATCATTCCATCCTCTTCACCTGTCCATTATCCCTCCTTCCTCCTCACCTGGTCATCATCCCTCCATTTTTCTCACTTGCCAACATCCTCACCTGAGAAACATATCACTTCATCCCCATCTCCTCACTCATCTATTCTTTTCACCTCTCCATCATGCCTCCATCCTCCTCACCTGCCCATCATTCCTCCATTCTTCTCACCTGTACATCATCCCTCCATCTTCCTCACCTGTCCATCATCCCTCTATTCTCTTCGCCTGAGAAACACCCCCCTCCATCCCTTCTCTTCTTCTGTTTTCACCTGTCCATCATCCTTCCATCCTCCTCACCTGGCCATCATAAGCCCGTCTTCATCTCTCCTCTCTACATGTAAAATTCTGTGCATCACGCTGACTCCTCTACCTCTCTGCTCCCACCTGCACCCTTGTATTCTATCTCCCTGCTAAAAATTGCCCCATGCATCTGCCCCTTTGAAGCTTCTCTTACCACTTCAGTGCTGTCCATAACATTAACACTTTCATTGTCTCTTGGCTTTCTGACCCTTGCACTACCTCACGACACATGTTTTGGTCTTCATTAACCTTTGAATTGTCCCACTGTGCATTTAGCGATCCTTAATAACCCTTGAGCCTCCCTTTGGCACCTTTACCGGGTCTCTTTTATCCCTTGCGCTGCGCTTTAAGTTTATTTAGATGGCCCCGACCACCCCCATCCATAGATCCTCACTCACTCTTGCACTGTCCCCTCTGCTTCATCTACTGGTGCTTATTAACCCTTACACTGCCCCTTCTTATAGTTCTTATTAACGCTTGCACTGTGCCTGGCTCATCTATTGGTCTTATTAACCCTAACACTGCCCCCCTTGTACTCCTCATTAATCCCTGTATTTACTCTTGGCACATCTATTGGTCCTTATTAATCTTGATCAATCCTCATATTGCCCCATATTTTAACCTTTGCTCTGCGGTTTGTACGCCCCTCAGTTCTGATTCACCCTTGCACTGCTCTGCTGCAGTAAAATCAGATTTTGTCTTACTCCCTGGCACAGCTACCCACCCATCTGCGATAGATTGTCTCTGTAACTTACGGGTCACCTGTTCCTCTGTAAATGCCATCTGTGTCCATCTCTTCTTTATTGGATTCATTGGTGTGTACCATATCCCAATATTACTACCTTACTGCACCTTCTATGTTCCCTATCCTCCGTCCTGTCTCTGATCAGTGTTTGCGCCTTTCATCCTAAATGTCCCCTCTGCTTCTTCACTACCCCCCACCCCTTTTACTCCCTTGCTTTGTGCCCCATCTTCTCTGCTGTCTCGTCAACTGTTCCACAAACTCCCCTCATTTGTCTCCTCATCTCCTCCTCTGTTGCCTCTGTTCATTTTCTCCTGCACTGTTGCTCATATTCTTTGCTGCTTGTCATCTACGTGTCTGCTGTTCCCTCATCTCCCTCTCAGCCGACCTCTCACCTCTCCTTCTCCACTGTATCCTCATCCCTTCATCTGTTTCCCCCTTATCCTTCACTGCCTTCTCATTGCCTCCTCTTCCACCACCTCATATTCTCCTCTGTGGCCCCTAGTCACTTCTGCCGTCCCCTCGTCTCCTCTGCCGTCCCCTCGTCTCCTCTGCTGTCCCCTTGTCTCCTCTGCCATCCCCTCGTCTCCTCTGCTGTCCCCTTGTCTCCTCTGCTGTCCCCTCGTCTCCTCTGCTGTCCCCTCGTCTCCTCTGCTGTCCCCTCGTCTCCTCTGCTGTCCCCTTGTCTCCTCTGCTGCCCCCTCGTCTCCTCTGCTGTCCCCTCGTCTCCTCTGCTGTCCCCTCGTCTCCTCTGCTGTCCCCTTGTCTCCTCTGCTGCCCCTCGTCTCCTCTGCTGTCCCCTCGTCTCCTCTGCTGTCCCCTTGTCTCCTCTGCTGCCCCTCGTCTCCTCTGCTGTCCCCTCGTCTCCTCTATTTCCCTCAACTCCTTCTCTGTTGTCACTTCCCATCCTCCTTCTATGCCCCTCACATTTCTCCACTGTTCCTCATCTGTTCCCCTATTGCCCCTTTATCTCCCTTTGTTGCCCCCTCATTTCTTTCTTCTCTGTCCTGTCATCTATTGCTCCTCTTCTCCACCATTACCCCCTTATCTCATCCTCCTCTGTCCTCTCATCCTTTTCTCCACCGTCTCCTTAACTGCTCATATTTTGGGTCCTCATTGCTCCATCTTTGCTGTCCCCTCTCCTCCTCCTGTGTACCTTTTAATCTCCCCCTCCAATGTCTTCTCATCTCCTTCTCCACTATTGCCTCATCTCCTCCACCACTCCTATATCTCCTTCTCTGCTGTCCTCTGATTTCCGCTTGTGTTGCCCCCTCATCTCCCCTTCTGCCCCATCTCCTCTGTTCCCTCATCTCCTCCTCCCCTGAGGAGGTTTCTGTTTATCAACCTGACGGCCATTATGAGTTTGTATAATGAATGGTGGAGGTGAGGGGTCCAGATAAGGTCCAGTGTCCAGAGTCAATACAACTGATCTGTAGATGGTGGATATGCATTGTGTGCAATGGTTGGTCACTTTTTCTCAGTGGGAAGCGAAGGGCTGGCATGTGTTGGCTTTCCGCTCGTGTCTCATCTGTAATAGAATGAATTCGCTGGTTACATTTAGTCAATAACAGCCAATAGTCAGCTACTATGTAAACTCTTTTATATGACTAGATCCGTGTTCTGGACATAGAATCATACGATGGACACGTCAGGACTGTGCAGGGATGTCATGCAATAGATTTCAGGCTGCATTATGAACTGATTGTATGTTAATAGGAGGGTTCATATACTGCTATACAGGTGAAACTCGAATAATTAGAATATCGTGCAAAGTTCATTTATTTCACTAATGCAACTTAAAAGGTGAAACTAATATATGAGAGAGTCTTGCAAAGCAAGATAGTTCAAGCCGTGATTTGTCCTCATTGTGATGATTATGGCTTACAGCTCATGAAAACCCCAAGAACCCCAAATCCACAACCTCAAAAAAGTAGATTATTACATGCAATCAATAAAACACGGATTGTACATAGAACAATATCGGACCTCTGAAAAGTACAAGCATGCCTATGTACTCAGTACTTGGTTTGGGCCCCTTTTGCAGCAATTACTGCCATTACTTTTGCACGATATTCTAATTATTCGAGTTTCACCTGTATACTCTCATTATAATGTGTAAGGTATATATATATAGATCAGGATACGCTGTATATGACATGTGGGGGTAAATTCTTTCCTAATATACATATTATTCTATATTTTGGCTGGAATTTGCCCCGGGAAGGGAAGTTCTTCTTCAGATCAATGTGACCAGTAAAGTATGGAGGATCTTTGTGTATGGAGTCCAGATTGTATCTCTATTAGTGACTGATGACGGATCTTCTAGAGCCTTGGGTCTCAACTGGTGGGTCGCGACCCCATGTTCAGTGCGTCCTCCGCATGCCTTCCACTTTCCTCCTCTGCCTTACCCTAGCGCAGCACTGTCAGTTCTTGTGCCAAGCAGCCATTCAAAATATACTGCCCAGGCCGTTCATTTAAATAGTACCCCAAACACACTTCCCACCCACAGTTCGTACGCCCGCACCGGAACGCGCAGTACCCTAATGCCGTGTGTTCCATTGCAGTGCAGACATTGCAGACTTGGGTCGCAACTTAATGACCAAGGACAAATGTGGGTCCCGAGGTTACACAGGTTGAGAACCGCTGTTCTAGAGTCCTTCAAGCAGCACCATTTGTGGTCACCACTGTTAGATAAGCTCCGTGCTCCACCTTTGTGTATTAAAGGAGAAGTACGGGGTCAGGGCTTTTCCCCATAGTTCTCCTCAGGGTCGGGGGGACACAAACTAGCGTCCTCCCGTCACCCTAGGCTCAGTATATAGGGAGCTACAGCTCGCGGTATACTGAGACGCCGCAGCCGGAGCGGATCCCGACATTGACGTCGAGATCCGCCCAGCTGCGTGACTGACAGCTGGCTCTGCCTATCTAGAGGCAGAGCCAGTTGTACCCGGCCCCTCCCCCGTCCGTTCCACCAGTCAGCGCTGGCAGATCGGAGCGGGGAGAGGGGAATCCAGCCCCTCCCCTGTCACAGCAGAGAGCCGTGACAGGATCGAGAGGTGAGCGAACCTGGTATGCATTCGCTCACCTCCCGATCTACTGAGCCGACCTGTGACAGTCTCATTGTCACACGTCGGCTCCAACTATGAGGTGAGTGGAAATCACTTATCTCATAGTTCTCCTTTAAGCTGAGATTAACATTATTGGAGTTTTAAGGGGGGGGTCCTTGCCATCTCTGGGATTCCATAAAAATCATCCAAACCTATCGCTCTAATGATAGGACGAGGCCTTTCTGATGACGGACTCGACTTTCTGTTGAATTGTTATGTACATGTAATATTATATCACTACTGGGGCCGTTTTCATGTCACAGAGAATAGAAAGTTGTACACAGATGCCCGGGAGTGATGGGGGGGGGGAGCAGGAAGGGGCGTCCAGGAGAAATAAAACTTCTTTTTATGCTAATAATGGTAGTAAGTCGAGGTTCAGCGCGCCAAGTGTGCTCCACCACACTCTGTAATGGAGGACTAATGCGATACAGATGGACCACCGTCATTCGTTGGCAGAAGTTGTTTGTTTCTGGGCATTACTGGGTGAAGAATTGGCAGCTGGTCTGTAATTTGCAAATGGGATGTTGTAAGGGTGCAGGAGGTGACTGAAGTGTAATTTTCTTTCAGGTTTCAGGGTGACACTCTGAAGATTGACATAAGATAGGCAATAATTAGTATCTGGAAGAGAACCCGTGACCAGGCTATAGACTTTCAACGGTTTACAAATGCTCAACAGACAGCTATAAAACAAGCCCTCGCTGACCTCTGTAGCTGCCTGCATTGTGGAGTAACTCATCCTCAACGTTCGGCAGAAGCACTGAGGTCATTTCAGTCATTCTCTTGGCAGCTCAGCTCTGTTCCTCATCCAAGCAGATCATATCCCCCTACTTCCCCCACCCAGCAGTGACTCAACAGCTCAGCCCCCCTCACCTGCTCCCAGCAGTTTGGGTACATGTATCACCTCACCCAACAGTTCAGACCCCTCTGCTTCCCCCACCCAACAGTGACTCAACAGGTAAGATCCACCTGTTTCCTAGGCCCAGCAATAATTGAGCAGCTTAGCTCACCCTGCTCTCCCCCTCACTGCAGTGACCCAGCAGGTCAGCTCCCCCTGGTCCCCGCACCCAACAGTAAATCAGCAGCTCAGGCCCCCCCCCCCACCCCCCCAGCAAAAACCCAAGAGCTCAGCTCATCCTGCTCCCCATCCCAGCAGTGATTGTACCTGTAGATACAGAGGTCAGCGAGGGTGTTAAAGCTCATGTACCGCCCGTTAAGAATATGTAAATACCTGAAAGTCTATTACACATGTAACGCTCACCCCCGAAGGAGCCGACCTGACACCACAATAGGGCTACACACATCTACAGGTTCACATTAAGGAAGCGCTCTGTGTTTTGTGTGTATTTACCTCACGTGGGCTTTTCCTTCTACCACCTGCGAGAGGAGAGAAGTTGATGAGTAAAAACCAAAATGTGGTCCCGTAGCCTCAATTCCAAAATCATTCCAGACGTATAACATCTCCTAAAACGTGTGCCTGGCTGTGGTGGGTATTGATGGGTGAGGGGCAGGGCAGTGCGTCAGAACTATTGTCTTCTCCTCACCATGAAGCTCAGTACCTAAGAACCTAAGTATTACATCTCATATTTTCACATTTTGCCTTTCTGGACTTGAACCCTATCTGTGGGACTCCAAGGGGGTCATTAGGAGGTTCCCCTATTGGGGCGAATTCTTTTACTACAAATACATTGTTTAAATGTTCTTTTTAACAAATTGTCTTGACGCACCAATAATTTTTTTAATTTGATATATAATCATCTTTTGATGTGATGTTTACTGGATTTGTCACTCTGCTGGCCAACACAAACCCTTATTTTTCCTTCTTTGCTATATCATTACCAAATTAATTAGGGGTTGGCTCCCAGAGATTTGGTGATCTGTGCACCTCAAACCAATTTTGCTTATGAAGTTCAGTAGATGTCAGAATTGGAGGAGCCGCTCCCGTGTTTGACTTCTCCTCAACTGTCTTCTTATGCGGGCGAGGCCAAATCTGAGCCTTGAACATTCCCCATAAATGACCTGACAGCGTATGGCCCACTTGGTGCTGGTCAGCCCGGCACACCTCGGTGGACTGATGGCCCCGCATTCATTGGAGGTATTCACACTTGGACCATGGAAATGCCGCATCACCTTATGGATGTGACTGCGGCACTGTTTTATATACATTTCTATTGTATCTTGTCAGCCGTGTAACTATGTACATACAATGGGGGTTCTGGGCAATGAAGGGGTGCTGCTGACAAGACGCACCAGTTTTCGAAGGTTGTCGCCTGGAAGGCCTTTGTACAGTAGAGTCTGGTGAAGATAACGTTCCATGGAAGTCAATCAGCCTTCTGCCCTCCACAAGGGTTGGTGGTGGCCCTCTTATTAGGGCTGGGCAGCATAGGTGGACACATTGGTCCTCCAGTCACAGAAGCAACAGGTCCAGGAGTATTGAGTCATTTATGAATAATTTATTTATTTTCTCTTACCTAACTGGTAACTGGCATTTTTTGCCGCCCCCCTTGAAAGTGCCGCCCTAGGCAAATGCCTAGTTTGCCTTGCAGTAGATACACCCCTGTCTCTTATGGTGGGAAGATGGCAAAGCTCATCCGGCATAACAGCGACTTCTGCTATATCCGCGTGCAGGTGGGAAGAGTCTCTGAAGTGAGGAATTGATGTTGAGAAGCTGTCAGTATAATGAACGGGGTGTTGTTCAATGTGACTGTGCAGATGGTGAGCCTTCATACACGGCTCCTAATGCTGGCAGAGACGAGGTTTAAGTGTGAAAGTCCCCATAGGATCATATGCTTTTTCTTTTTTATATTAAGAGATTTAATGTAATTAGCAGACATCTGCCTGACTGTAGATGAAGTCACCACATTCCTCAGACTGCAAAGCAGCATATGTATAGAGGAAGGCGGCACAGATCCAGCAGTGACAGATCAGCCACACAAAACTTTCTGATTTGCAAAAAAAAAGAGAGCGCCGCATATCAGTGAAGTATCACCACTGACCACACCCCCAACCGGTGACTGCCCGGCCGGACATTGGCTATGTGATCGGTGTGGCCATCCATGCTGCAGGGGTTGCCACATCCATTATGTGGTGAGTAGTGAGAGGAGAGAACTTTTGTTTGAGTTTATTTTTTCATTTTATGTGACTGACAGAAGTGCGTCCGATGAGTGGCTGGGAAGTGCGTCCAATGAGTAGCCGGGAAGTGCGTCCGATGAGTAGCCGGGAAGTGTGTCCGATGAGTAGCTGGGAAGTGCGTCCGATGAGTGGCTGGGAAGTGCGTCCGATGAGTGGCTGGGAAGTGCGTCCGATGAGTAGCTGGGAAGTGTGTCCAACGAGTAGCCGGGAAGTGCGTTGGATGAGTAGCCGGGAAGTGTGTCCGATGAGTGGCTGGGAAGTGCGTCTGATGAGTAGCTGGGAAGTGTGTCCAACGAGTAGCCGGGAAGTGCGTTGGATGAGTAGCCGGGAAGTGTGTCCGATGAGTGGCTGGGAAGTGCGTCCGATGAGTGGCTGGGAAGTTATGTCATAGAAGCCAGGAATGTGACCACTAATTAGACAGGAAGTGCGGTCATGGAATAGACAGGAAGTGCGGTCATGGAATAGACAGGAAGTGCGGTCATGGAATAGGCAGGAAGTGCGGTCATGGAATAGACAGGAAGTGCGGTCATGGAATAGACAGGAAGTGCGGTCATGGAATAGACAGGAAGTGCGGTCATGGAATAGACAGGAAGTGCAGTCATGGAATAGACAGGAAGTGCAGTCATGGATTCTTTTGCTAGCTATCAAAAAAAAACCAATAACACTTGAAAGTAACACATTATGAGAAGCAAATGGCTGTTCTGTACAGTGTGGCCCTACTCTAATCTATGAGAGTACCAACGCTGGGGCTGATCTAGAACTCCTGTGTGTATACAGGACAAACAACTGAAATAACATCCATGGAGTCAGTTTATGAATTTGGATCTTCGGATTTGCAGTGTTGAATGGCAGAACGATGCGGTTTGTGGTCTCCTGGTGAATGTTTGGCTCCCCTGGGACACTCGCGTCTCTGGTGTCAGTAGAAAAGATCTGCTGAGTGACTCGTCTTCTCTGTAGGACCGCCGGCTCGGTGACACGTAGGGCTCGGTGACACGTAGGGCTCGGTGACACGTAGGGCTCGGTGACACGTAGGGCTCGGTGACACGTAGGGCTCGGTGGGCTCTCATGGCTGTCAGTAATTGCAGGGAACGTACACGAAGACAAAGTCTCTGACAGGCACTGAGAAGGATCTTGTAGCTGTCACGTGGAGGGACGCGGATGACCATTTCCAGCCTGTCAGAGACTCGGGATTTAATGAAAACAAGAAATTCCTTTCTGGAGGCCGATGACACGAGGCGGGTGAAATGCTGGAACTCCTCGGGTCACCCGGAAAATAAAGCAATCCCTGAATGGCGGCTCTGTGTCTGTCATATGAGATGGTGGCCCCCAATTCATGGCAGCCCATTGTTCACCTCACCCCCGGCCCTGGACCACAAATCGGCTGCAGCAGAGAAAAGGCTGATGGTGATATTCAGCTTCAGCCTCTCGGCTAACAGGCCAGCCGTGTGTCCCAGACCACAGCCAGAGGCCCAAGGATTTCATCTGTGCAAAGAGGGGGCAGGGGCATCCCTACACCCCTCACCATCAAATAGTGACATGGAGGGGGATACCTACACCCCTCACCATCAAATTACAGAGTGGCATGGAAGGCAGAGGGGCATCCCCACACTCCTCACCATCAAATAATAGTGACATGGAGTGGGATGTCTACACTCCTCGCTATCAGATTATAGAGTGACATGGAGGGGGATCCCTACACCCCTTACCATCAAATAGTGACCTGGAGGGGGATCCCTACACCCCTCACCATCAAATAGTGACCTGGAGGGGGATCCCTACACCCCCCACCATGAAATTACAGAGTGGCATGGAAGGCAGAGAGAGATATGTATACCTCTCACCATCCGATTACAGAGTAGCATGGAGGACGGAGGGGGATCCATTCACCCCCCCACCCCCCCCCACCCTGTGTAGCGTTGGATTATTGGAGAGCTCAGATAATAATGAAGGGGGTGTTTGCAGTATAATACACCAAATGGAGCCCAATATCCGTGTCCCGGAGGTTGCTAAGCCTTTTCTGGCAATGCCGGGACCAGACTATTTCCAGGTTCATTCGTTCATAAGTCTCGGTACTGAAACACCTGATCGGCATAGACTGGTCATTGACCAGAGCCAGCCAGGCATTGAGCATTTTCAGAGGGCAGACGGCGGCGACATTCGGCATTTTGCTCCCGGCGTAATCCCTACTGCTAAGTTTTCCAGTTCTGGGTTTTAGCTCGCCTTGACTTACAAATGGATTATACAGTTCGGTGAAGTGCCGACTTGTTTCATCTCTGGCGTTTGATTGTGCGCCCCCGCAGCCAGAGCCGGTGACATTATTTCCTCCTGTGGGGGGTAAAGGGGGGCAGATTGAGCCGTCACATTGTAACAGGTTAGGAAGATGTTGGAGATGTTGGCATGTGCGGCCTTC
>NW_017307277.1:288271-289243 GCF_000935625.1 Nanorana parkeri | reverse complement strand
TATAATGAGTAATGGAGGTCTCAGAGCTGTGCACAGAGCTGTGTACACTGGAAGCTCTGTATAAATATGTGCTATTAATTATCCATTAAGCTAGTCGCTTGTCTCCGGGGAAGCCTGCGGCAGATGTGACAATAGACCGCGGCTTTTCCTGCCAGAAATTGATCAGATTAACCCCTTGTCTGCACGCGGTCAGTCCCCCTGTAATGGCTCCTTATCCTTCTCCATGGTCACTAGAGCCCGGTCCTGGTCATTACAGGGCACGCCGTTACCCAGATATATCCCTGGCATAGGTCTCCCTCTCCTCCTGTGGAATAGAGAAAGGTATTCTACCGATGTCGGCTGCCTGTGATGGTGTTTACATAAAAATGGCGACCGTATGGGCTGGATCGGGCCTGTCCCTATGTCTAGGATTTTCAGTGAAGGTCTCCTGGTGCCAGCATGGGTCCTGGGACAGGCTGACTTTCTCCCAACCCAAGTCTATAGTCACGGCTTCCAGCTGCAGTCCTTCCCATAATCGCTGCCAGACATCCACAGTCAGCACAAAATCCAGCCGGCCCGATTAGAGCCTACACCGGGCCCCCAGCCTAAAATAAGCCTATACTCCCCCGGCCTTCACCATCATTTTACCTTATCCCCCTGGGGCTTTAACATGATTTGAGTCCATGCCCCCTACCCTTCGGCAGGATTTCAGTGGATACCGCCCCTGCCTTCGCCGTGCTTTTACCCTATACCCTCTGGCCTCCTGCATGAATTTAGCATATAGCCCCCTGGCCTTTATCAAGATTTGAGCCCATACCCTCCGTGGCCTTCAGTGTAATTTTAACCTATATACCCCTGACTCCAGCATGAATTTAGACTATAGCACTCTGGCCTTCAGCATTGTTTGAGCCTGTATACCTCTGACCGCCAGCATGATTTAAGCCTATACCCAGGGCAGCCATCAGGGGGGGGTACGGACGAGAACTACGGAAT
>NW_017307277.1:286910-287837 GCF_000935625.1 Nanorana parkeri | reverse complement strand
ATAATGAGTAATGGAGGTCTCAGAGCTGTGCACAGAGCTGTGTACACTGGAAGCTCTGTATAAATATGTGCTATTAATTATCCATTAAGCTAGTCGCTTGTCTCCGGGGAAGCCTGCGGCAGATGTGACAATAGACCGCGGCTTTTCCTGCCAGAAATTGATCAGATTAACCCCTTGTCTGCACGCGGTCAGTCCCCCTGTAATGGCTCCTTATCCTTCTCCATGGTCACTAGAGCCCGGTCCTGGTCATTACAGGGCACGCCGTTACCCAGATATATCCCTGGCATAGGTCTCCCTCTCCTCCTGTGGAATAGAGAAAGGTATTCTACCGATGTCGGCTGCCTGTGATGGTGTTTACATAAAAATGGCGACCGTATGGGCTGGATCGGGCCTGTCCCTATGTCTAGGATTTTCAGTGAAGGTCTCCTGGTGCCAGCATGGGTCCTGGGACAGGCTGACTTTCTCCCAACCCAAGTCTATAGTCACGGCTTCCAGCTGCAGTCCTTCCCATAATCGCTGCCAGACATCCACAGTCAGCACAAAATCCAGCCGGCCCGATTAGAGCCTACACCGGGCCCCCAGCCTAAAATAAGCCTATACTCCCCCGGCCTTCACCATCATTTTACCTTATCCCCCTGGGGCTTTAACATGATTTGAGTCCATGCCCCCTACCCTTCGGCAGGATTTCAGTGGATACCGCCCCTGCCTTCGCCGTGCTTTTACCCTATACCCTCTGGCCTCCTGCATGAATTTAGCATATAGCCCCCTGGCCTTTATCAAGATTTGAGCCCATACCCTCCGTGGCCTTCAGTGTACTTTTAACCTATATACCCCTGACTCCAGCATGAATTTAGACTATAGCACTCTGGCCTTCAGCATTGTTTGAGCCTGTATACCTCTGACCGCCAGCATGATTTAAGCCTATAC
>NW_017307277.1:284121-286890 GCF_000935625.1 Nanorana parkeri | reverse complement strand
CGATACTCATGTAAGGGGCCTGGGCAGCCTGGGGGGCCCGCCCGGGACCCTTACATGAGTATCGGCCGACGGTGAAGAGCGAGGAGGCGTACGGGCCCCTGCAGCGGAGGCCTGGCCCTAGCAGCGCAGGGCCCCAGCATTGCCGCACCATCGGCTTCGAGACAAGCTGAGGCCCCATCAGCGACGCTGCTCGTGACGTCACTTGCGGCCAGTCCCAGGTAAGATGAGCTAGGATGGAGGGAGGGGTATGCAGCCCTGACCAGCCTACCTTAGAACCCCTTGACAGCGGGTCACTAAGCCCTGTGGCGGTGCGGTGTTGGGGGGGGGGGCGGCCTAAAGCCGTGTAAGGGGCCCCAAAATTTCTGATGGCTGCCCTGCCTATACCTCCGACCCCCAGCATGATTCGAGCCCATACCGTCTTCATCTCCAGAATGATTTGAGCCTATACCCACTGCCCATCACCGTAATTTGAGCTTGCACCACCTTGCGTGTAGTGTTTTTTTTCCTAGTAAACACATAACACATAATACAATGTACATACAGCCTCTGTGCAGAGGTGGTGACTTTAGCTCCCTTAATGTTGTGTAAACCGTTGGGTTGGGTCAGTGTTGTGTAAGCATGTGAAATATTATTTAGACGTCCGATGTTGCAGTGATCCTCAAGGACCAGAAGAAACGTTTTCCGA
Source organism: Nanorana parkeri (assembly GCF_000935625.1). Taxonomy (NCBI): domain Eukaryota; kingdom Metazoa; phylum Chordata; class Amphibia; order Anura; family Dicroglossidae; genus Nanorana; species Nanorana parkeri. The sequence continues at coordinate 286,205 of NW_017307277.1, read as the reverse complement.
AGGTTCCTGCCATGGAGAGTAAGCAATGCCTCTCCCTGCATTGGGGAGCACTTCCTCCCTAGTCCTGGTGGGTTGTTCAAGCATCTGTGGGGGGTTTTTCTACACAATATCAAACCAGCCAAGACCAGGACTATCGAACCAGCAATGTTTGACGCAGTAGACATCTCCAGCTATACTCTTCCACCATGAGATGCCCATGGACCTCCTTCAGAGGCCAAGGTCTCTGGCTCACCCTAGGTGACCTCCTTCAGGTCTCTGGCTCACCCTAGGTGACCTCCTCCAGGTCTCTGGCTCACCCTAGGTGACCTCCTCCAGGTCTCTGGCTCACCCTAGGTGACCTCCTTCAGGTCTCTGGCTCACCCTAGGTGACCTCCTCCATGTCTCTGGCTCACCCTACCTCACCGCTCATAGGGCCTATCTGCAGTTATTTAGGTTGTGTCTCGTTACCCATAGCAACCTGTCATTTACCTTACTGAACGATGTGGAAACGGTGTTACTATTATCTCCAGAGCAGTTGTTTATTCCGGCACGTTTGTTCTTCAGGCAGGAGATAACCGCTCAGCTCCTGTGGACTGGAGACGTCTTCTTATCCCCGGCATTTCTCCGAACTCGCCATGTAATGTAGAAATATTGTAGGGAGCTGGCGTGCTGATAAAGGTTACAGAGATTTCCCCCAGGGATCCAGACAAGACACGCTTGTGCCATTTGCTGAGAGTTTATGTTATGACGTCCATTAGTTGTCTGTTCACAGCGGCAAAAACATCACGAGACATGGAGCGTGTGTGACGGAGAACGGCGGCTCCTCCGGACATGCTGCAAAATGGAGAACAGCTTAAAAGTGACAGCTTCTCCATATTACACGCCGATGCCGGAGGAGGAAGGACAGAGTGTAATACCAAAGAGAAGTGTCTGGAAGTATTGTGTCCTGGGTGCAATTTCCCACCGTCCCATTGGTCTGCTGTGTCTGCCTGCTGCCAGGAGGCCACACAAGTTTCCAATGTGTCTGATGTTGTTTTGTATCTTCAAATTTAGCAGAATAATGGAAAATATCGCCTTCCATGTAAGTCTGTGCCAAGTGAAGAGACAAAAATCTCATTGGGGTGGGAGGTCGGGGTTTTCTCTACGGTGGATGTACGGCATCTTCCAGTAAATAACAGAATAATCTGGTTCCTCAATGCCCAGATACAATTGTGGTAAGATGTGACATGAGGGAAAAGAACTGGGGTGCTTAGTGGGTTCGAAACCATATCGGAATAACATGGTTCCTCCTGGTGGGGGTATGGTCGCAGTAAGCCCTCGTTCACACCTGAACGTTTTGTAGCGCGTTCTACGCTCGACGAACGCTCTACAAAACGCTCAAAAATATAAATCCCATTGTATTCAATGGTCTCGTTCCCACCTCGGCGTATTTCCGCCCGTCCCTAACGCGCTACAAAACGGCCCACGCCTGGAAAGGTCCAGGTACTACTTTGGGCCGTTTTGTTGCGCGTTTCCATTGGGATACAGCCAAGTAGCCTTCGGAAACGCGCGACGGTGGCGCGACTTTTTTACCGCGAATCGCGGTAAAAAACCGCGAGACGGTCGCGCGACAGACGCGCATATGCAATACGCCTAGGTGTGAACGAGACCTAAGATTATTACCAGAGGAATGAAGGAGGGGTGCAATGTGTTCCAATATATATGGGAATAATATGGCTCCTCCAGGTGGGAGCACAGTTACCAAAAGATGGTTTTTTGGATAAAGGCTTGCCGGAGGGGTCACTGTGGATCCAACATATATCAGAATAATGTGGTTCCTCTAGGTGAGGGGTACAGATAGTTTCTGGAAAAAACCAATGGTGTGTGTGTTGGGGGCAGTGGGTTCCACTATAAATATTGGAAAAATATGGTTCTTGGTGCAGGAAAAGTTGTAGTAAGATTCCCGGAGGAATGAAGGCGGACACAGTGGGTTCCAATATACTGTGTGTGTGTGTGTGTGTGTGTGTGTGTGTATAGATATATATATGTGTATAGATATATATATGTGTATATATATATAATATAAAAATATATATATATATATATAGTGCAATATAAATGGGTAA
>NW_017307277.1:277960-284020 GCF_000935625.1 Nanorana parkeri | reverse complement strand
TCCACGAGATGATGAAAGGTGATGCGAGGAATCTGACACGGCGCTGTTGCCCTTCTGTTGTCTTGTGCCAGTCTTGCCCCTCCCCCGTTCTGCCCTAACACTGACTAGTCGCTGACGGCCACAATTCGCACGTTCAGACCCAGATTTTCGGCTGACAGTCCGGTCTTTAAACACTTTAACAATGAGCCCCTCCTGAAAATGTAAAGCATTCTGCTGTTTTGCTGATATTCGCTCCGTGGCTCCGAGCGCCAACAATCATCCCGCGTTCAAAGGCTGTTAAATCGGCACAGTGGTGATCTCTGATGCAATAAGGATTTTTGTTCAGCTCCATTGTGGATGTCGGGCGTTGAACTGATTGGTGGGAATTATCGCTGGTTGCATGCAAAACACGGCCAGCTTCATCTCATTATTTTACAGCTCAATTTCCGACATTCCGCAGGGGAGCTCCGGATGGAGCATTACAAGTGTGCGGATGAGGGGGGGCCAGGTGATGATGTCATACAGTCTCCCTCCATTGGATGTATCTCAGTGATGGGGGAGCCGGTGTTGTCTGCTCCGCTTATATTAGTTATTGCAGCCGATGAAGTCTGGGTAGTCTAAAGCATAGCGCTGGGGGGGGGGTCCCACTGACTCGTGAGATGGTTCTGATACCCCTCCAAGATCCCCTCCAGCTGCTCTCCCCTGTGCTTATATTTGTAGACGATGTGTGATAATGAGGCCCCTGGCATTTGCCGAGCGTGTGGACGATGCATTTTAATTTGTCCATGAAATGTCATTTGTGGTAGAAATTCAGCATGTCCAAGGCATCCAAGTTAATCTCCGTGTTCCTTTCTGTGTTCATTAATAGGACATAATCGCTGTCCCCTCATAGAGATTGCAGCTTTATCCACAGTCCAGGAAGGGAATACATATAAATACAGTGATTGTGTGCGGGGGTGGATTATAAATGCACGGTGCGGATGTCGGGGTTGTATCTGCATGTTGTGTGTGTCAGGGTTGTATCTGCATGTTGAGGGTGTCAGGGTTGTATGTGTACGGTGCGTATGTCAGGGTTGTATGTGTACGGTGCGTATGTCAGGGTTGTATGTGTACGGTGCGTATGTCAGGGTTGTATGTGTACGGTGCGTATGTCAGGGTTGTATGTGTACGGTGCGTATGTCAGGGTTGTATGTGTACGGTGCGTATGTCAGGGTTGTATGTGTACGGTGCGTATGTCAGGGTTGTATGTGTACGGTGCGTATGTCAGGGTTGTATGTGTACGGTGCGTATGTCAGGGTTGTATGTGTACGGTGCGTATGTCAGGGTTGTATGTGTACGGTGCGTATGTCAGGGTTGTATGTGTACGGTGCGTATGTCAGGGTTGTATGTGTACGGTGCGTATGTCAGGGTTGTATGTGTACGGTGCGTATGTCAGGGTTGTATGTGTACGGTGCGTATGTCAGGGTTGTATGTGTACGGTGCGTATGTCAGGGTTGTATGTGTACGGTGCGTATGTCAGGGTTGTATGTGTACGGTGCGTATGTCAGGGTTGTATGTGTACGGTGCGTATGTCAGGGTTGTATGTGTACGGTGCGTATGTCAGGGTTGTATGTGTACGGTGCGTATGTCAGGGTTGTATGTGTACGGTGCGTATGTCAGGGTTGTATGTGTACGGTGCGTATGTCAGGGTTGTATGTGTACGGTGCGTATGTCAGGGTTGTATGTGTACGGTGCGTATGTCAGGGTTGTATGTGTACGGTGCGTATGTCAGGGTTGTATGTGTACGGTGCGTATGTCAGGGTTGTATGTGTACGGTGCGTATGTCAGGGTTGTATGTGTACGGTGCGTATGTCAGGGTTGTATGTGTACGGTGCGTATGTCAGGGTTGTATGTGTACGGTGCGTATGTCAGGGTTGTATGTGTACGGTGCGTATGTCAGGGTTGTATGTGTACGGTGCGTATGTCAGGGTTGTATGTGTACGGTGCGTATGTCAGGGTTGTATGTGTACGGTGCGTATGTCAGGGTTGTATGTGTACGGTGCGTATGTCAGGGTTGTATGTGTACGGTGCGTATGTCAGGGTTGTATGTGTACGGTGCGTATGTCAGGGTTGTATGTGTACGGTGCGTATGTCAGGGTTGTATGTGTACGGTGCGTATGTCAGGGTTGTATGTGTACGGTGCGTATGTCAGGGTTGTATGTGTACGGTGCGTATGTCAGGGTTGTATGTGTACGGTGCGTATGTCAGGGTTGTATGTGTACGGTGCGTATGTCAGGGTTGTATGTGTACGGTGCGTATGTCAGGGTTGTATGTGTACGGTGCGTATGTCAGGGTTGTATGTGTACGGTGCGTATGTCAGGGTTGTATGTGTACGGTGCGTATGTCAGGGTTGTATGTGTACGGTGCGTATGTCAGGGTTGTATGTGTACGGTGCGTATGTCAGGGTTGTATGTGTACGGTGCGTATGTCAGGGTTGTATGTGTACGGTGCGTATGTCAGGGTTGTATGTGTACGGTGCGTATGTCAGGGTTGTATGTGTACGGTGCGTATGTCAGGGTTGTATGTGTACGGTGCGTATGTCAGGGTTGTATGTGTACGGTGCGTGTGTCAGGGTTGTATGTGTATGGTGCGTGTGTCAGGGTTGTATGTGTACGATGCGTGTGTCAGGGTTGTATGTGTACGGTGCGTGTGTCAGGGTTGTATGTGTACGCTGCGTGTGTCAGGGTTTGATGTGTTCGTGCGTGTGTCAGGGTTGTATGTGTACGGTGCGTGTGTCAGGGTTGTATGTGTACGGTGCGTGTGTCAGGGTTGTATGTGTACGGTGCGTGTGTCAGGGTTGTATGTGTACGCTGCGTGTGTCAGGGTTGTATGTGTACGGTGTGTGTGTCATGGCCAATCATTAACGTGTTTGGGGAGGAAGCTCTCGTCCGGTTTGTCTTTACAATGACGACCATTTCCATCATCTGAGCCAATTCTCAAAAGAAAATTGTTTATAGCAAAACTCACCTTTATGTTCCCAATGAAGGAAGCGCATGCCGGGATGTTTGCGTCTGCCATTGTCAGCTCATCTGCCCATCAATGCAGATCGTTCCCAGATTTCAAAATAACCGTTCTGTGGACACGTATAGATTATTAATGAGATGGAAAACTCAAATTAGCCAATTACCGAGAATTGTAAAATGCCACAAAGTAGCCGTGGAATCTCGGTGGTATAATAGTGATTATAAATGAGATCCTGTTTGGGAGGAGAATGGTGATGTGAGGTGACCCTCATCTTGCAGCATTACCCGGGCAGCAGGAAATCCAGAATCTGTGCCAAGTGGGATTTTAAATAGGGAAGCTCAAATACCAGTGCCGATACTTATCAGATACCAGTGCCGATACTTATCAGATACCAGTGTCGATACTGATCAGATACCAGTGCCGATACTGATCAGATCCCAGTGCCGATACTTATCAGATACCAGTGTCGATACTTATCAGATCCCAGTGCCGATACTTATCAGATACCAGTGCCAATACTGATCAGATACCAGTGCCGATACTTATCAGATACCAGTGCCGATACTTATCAGACACCAGTGCCGATACTTATCAGATACCAGTGCCGATACTTATCAGCTACCAGTGCCAATACTTATCAGCTACCATTGCCGATACTGATCCGATACCAGTGCCGATACTGATCAGATACCAGTGCCGATACTTATCAGATCCCAGTGCCGATACTTATCAGATCCCAGTGCCGATACTTATCAGATCCCAGTGCCGATACTTATCAGATCCCAGTGCCGATACTTATCAGATCCCAGTGCCGATACTTATCAGATCCCAGTGCCGATACTTATCAAATACCAGTGCCGATACTTATCAGATCCCAGTGTCGATACTTATCAGATCCCAGTGCCGATACTTATCAGATACCAGTGCCGATACTGATCAGATACCAGTGCCGATACTTATCAGATACCAGTGCCGATACTTATCAGATACCAGTGTCGATACTTATCAGATCCCAGTGCCGATACTTATCAGATCCCAGTGCCGATACTTATCAGATACCAGTGCCGATACTTATCAGATACCAGTGTCGATACTTATCAGATCCCAGTGCCGATACTTATCAGAGCCCAGTGCCAATACTTATCAGCTACCATTGCCGATATTGATCCGATACCAGTGCCGATACTGATCAGATACCAGTGTCGATACTTATCAAATACCAGTGCCGATACTTATCAGATCCCAGTGTCGATACTTATCAGATCCCAGTGCCGATACTTATCAGATACCAGTGCCGATACTGATCAGATACCAGTGCCGATACTTATCAGATACCAGTGCCGATACTTATCAGATACCAGTGCCGATACTTATCAGATACCAGTGCCGATACTTATCAGATACCAGTGCCGATACTTATCAGATACCAGTGCCGATACTTATCAGATACCAGTGCCGATACTTATCAGATACCAGTGCCGATACTTATCAGATACCAGTGCCGATACTTATCAGATACCAGTGTCGATACTTATCAGATCCCAGTGCCGATACTTATCAGATCCCAGTGCCGATACTTATCAGATACCAGTGCCGATACTTATCAGATACCAGTGCCGATACTTATCAGATACCAGTGCCGATACTTATCAGATACCAGTGCCGATACTTATCAGATACCAGTGCCGATACTTATCAGATACCAGTGCCGATACTTATCAGATACCAGTGCCGATACTTATCAGATACCAGTGCCGATACTTATCAGATACCAGTGCCGATACTTATCAGATCCCAGTGCCGATACTTATCAGATACCAGTGCCGATACTTATCAGATACCAGTGTCGATACTGATCAGATACCAGTGCCGATACTTATCAGATACCAGTGCCGATACTTATCAGATACCAGTGTCGATACTTATCAGATCCCAGTGCCGATACTTATCAGATCCCAGTGCCGATACTTATCAGATACCAGTGCCGATACTTATCAGATACCAGTGTCGATACTTATCAGATCCCAGTGCCGATACTTATCAGATCCCAGTGCCAATACTTATCAGCTACCATTGCCGATATTGATCCGATACCAGTGCCGATACTGATCAGATACCAGTGTCGATACTTATCAAATACCAGTGCCGATACTTATCAGATCCCAGTGTCGATACTTATCAGATCCCAGTGCCGATACTTATCAGATACCAGTGCCGATACTGATCAGATACCAGTGCCGATACTTATCAGATACCAGTGCCGATACTTATCAGATACCAGTGCCGATACTGATCAGATACCAGTGCCGATACTTATCAGATACCAGTGCCGATACTTATCAGATACCAGTGCCGATACTGATCCGATACCAGTGCCGATACTGATCAGATACCAGTGCCGATACTGATCCGATACCAGTGCCGATACTGATCCGATACCAGTGCCGATACTGATCAGCTACCAGTGCCGATACTCATCAGATACCAGTGCCGATACTGATCAGATACCAGTGCCGATACTTATCAGATACCAGTGCAGATACTTGGCATTTTCACGAGAACTCCCAGGGTTGCAGCGGTTGCAGCTGGGGCCCGGGCTCTGGCACTCCACCACTGTCCTGAAATCATTCGTCTGTATTGTTTTAGAAAAACTGTCACATGACACTAAACAAAAATGTATCAGTACTTGAACTTGTAAAAATTGTATTGGTGCATCCCTTCTATATATTTATAAAAAACAAATTGTACATTATAACAGAGATGCACAAATCCCGGGAGCTCCGTGTGCTCCTCACACATGACAGCCGCCTCCTAACTTCTGAATTTTTCTCTAGTCCTGGAGCAGGAAAGGTGTCTGTACTTGGGGTCTGAACATTCCTACATTTTAAAGTAACACCAAACTCCGGAGTTACATCATAAAAATCCATCCGAGTCCCTGAACTCTGAGCAACAATGTATCTTATTTGTATCACTCGCCTGGAGATCGTCCAATCATCTCTGACACTGTCCTTCCTTCTGGAGGGGGGGCTACGTCTGTTCCCCATGGTCCCTGTGTGTGATGTAGTCACCGCTCCAAGC
>NW_017307277.1:274888-277846 GCF_000935625.1 Nanorana parkeri | reverse complement strand
GATGGACTATATAATCTCAATACAAATTAGTAAACTAAACCTGAGATTGTAGTCCATCCCGGGGGGAGGAGCTTGGAGCGGTGACTACAACACACACAGGGACCATGGGGAACAGACGTAGTCACCCTCCAGAAGGAAGGACAGTGTCAGAGATGATTGGAGGATCTCCAGTCGAGTGATACAAATAAGATACATTGTTGCTCAGAGTTCGGGGACTCGGAGTGAGCTTGCGGTGACTACAACACCCACAGGGACCATGGGGAACAGACGTAGCCCTGTTCTGGTTGAGCTTTGGGCAGGAGGTAGTTGGTATTTGCTCCAGCGTGGGGCAGATGGGGTACTTTTCCTCCTCTTTACTAGCAGCTCATCCATTTTCCATCAAAGCGTCAGCGGCTCTCTGATGGAAGTGTATAAATGCGTCCTCAATCTCCCACTCCATGACAAACAGCCCGAAGGCTTTCCACATCAATATTCATGCAGAAATAGAATTTTATTTCATATGAAATTTCCTCGACTAGAAGGAAATAAGATTGTCATTGTATGTTTCTGGTGTCGGCTAACAAGGCCGTCCCCCGGGGACCGGCGCACATTCCGGCTTCTCATGTTTATGCCAAAATGGCAAATGATATTACAGACATGAAAGCGAGATCGGCCCGACATCTTTCACCGTGATGTTCCTGATAAAAATAGCACAGGCTGCGTCTTCCGCTCCGCCATGATTGGCCATCACTCGCTACCAAAAACCTCCTTCTGGCAGATGCCTGGGACACATTATGCTGAATTGTCAGCGAGACGTCCATTTCCTGCTACTATGGGGTTACAAATCTCCTGTGTGCTATAGGATGCTCCTACATTCTGCTACATTGGGATCTACACTGCTGAAGCTCGTAGGCTGCACACTGTATGAAGGCTGAAGAGCCAATACAAACAAAGGTCATGGAGGCCGGATGCTCCGCACATAGTATGATGGCTGAAGAGGCCACAGAAGGAGGATCATGGAGGTTGGACACTCCACACATAGTATGATGGCTGAAGAGGCCACAGAAGGAGGATCATGGAGGTTGGACACTCCGCACACAGTATGATGGCTGAAGAGGCCACAGAAGGAGGATCATGGAGGCCGGATGCTCCGCACATAGTATGATGGCTGAAGAGGCCACAGAAGGAAGATCATGGAGGTTGGACACACCGCACACAGTATGATGGCTGAAGAGGCCACAGAAGGAGGATCATGGAGGTTGGACACTCCGCACACAGTACGATGGCTGAAGAGGCCACAGAAGGAGGATCATGGAGGTTGGACACTCCGCACACAGTATGATGGCTGAAGAGGCCACAGAAGGAGGATCATGGAGGTTGGACACTCCGCACACAGTACGATGGCTGAAGAGGACACAGAAGGAGGATCATGGAGGTTGGACACTCTGCACACAGTACGATGGCTGAAGAGGCCACAGAAGGAAGATCATGGAGGTTGGACACTCCGCACATAGTATGATGGCTGAAGAGGCCACAGAAGGAGGATCATGGAGGTTGGACACTCCGCACACAGTATGATGGCTGAAGAGGCCACAGAAGGAAGATCATGGAGGCTGGATGCTCCGCACATAGTATGATGGCTGAAGAGGCCACAGAAGGAGGATCATGGAGGCTGGATGCTCCGCACATAGTATGATGGCTGAAGAGGCCACAGAAGGAGGATCATGGAGGTTGGACACTCCGCACACAGTATGATGGCTGAAGAGGCCACAGAAGGAAGGTCATGGAGGCTGGACACTCTGCACACAGTACGATGGCTGAAGAGGCCACAGAAGGAAGGTCATGGAGGCTGGACACTCTCCATATGTGTATGCTTCATCCAGTACAAGTTCTCCGGCCTCCACTCTGCAGAAATGAGAAGGTCTGGTGATTGTTCACAGGGGTTCCTTACTAGTGGAACATTTGAGCTTCGAGAAGCCCCCCCAACCATACAAAGTGAATTGGTCTGGCTCTATTTTTAACCCTTTCGTATCTGACCTGATAATCAGACGTTCATGTCCCAGTGTGTGACCTTGTAAGGCTGCATTTGGTGTCCACCACAAAGACCTTCATCAGACCGAGGTCAGGTCACCCCCAACGTCCTGTACACACGGAGCGCAATCTCAACCTCTTGGTCAATGTCCTCACACTGTGCGAAGGGGCCAAAGCCAGGCGAGAGGTCTCTGAAACCCCAAATTCACCCCCCAACGCGGGGCACCACATTCATAGCCGATAATAATTAGAACTGTAATTATCACTACTAATTCTACCTAATTAATCACGAGGCAATAGCCAAATTGACTTTCCCATAATTATCAGATAAGCTGTAAGCACATCACAGCGATTATAATTAACACAACTTAATTACAATCTCATATACATATGCGCGTCCCCATGAAGGGAGTGAGCTGGGCTCAGTGCGGTTCGGTTTGATATCTGAACAGCGTCTTTCATGTCTTTTGTGAGAGACGGAGATGCTGAAAGAAGCTTGAGGAACAATTCCCCCCAATCAGCTCGCCAGAGGAGCATTTTGTTCCGGCACTTTGAAGACGGCAATCAAACATTGCCGATGGAATTACCGATTGTGCCGGGCCCGGCGCATTCAGCCGGCTCGTCCTCTGATCTGGAGAGCTCAACACGTGGTACAAACATTTATTTCACATCATGTCGTGGCCTTCGAGGAGGTCACCATAGCGCTGCCCGTCCCTCCTGTACCTTCAGAATCTACATGCATGCCATATCAGTCTCTGTACAGAGGAGCTTACACTCTAATGTCCCCTCCCCCCCACAGTCACATCAGTCTCTGTACAGAGGAGCTCACACTCTAATGTCCCCTCCCCCCACAGTCACATCAGTCTCTGTACAGAGGAGCTCACACTCTAATGTCCCCTCCCCCCCAAGTCACTCCATTTTCTGAACAGAGGACCTCACACTCTAATG
>NW_017307277.1:269986-270818 GCF_000935625.1 Nanorana parkeri | reverse complement strand
CACGGTCACATCATTATTTGTGTAATAGAGCAACCTGGGGAGATAACCAGGCCCTGCACACCTCCGGGGACCGCACTGCCTTCCAGCTACAGTACATTGTTACTGGTAAGCTCAGGTAGGTGCATTGCAGGGTACACATTAATGTGCTGATAAAGATCTGTTCTGTCCCGAATATGGACGATATGGAGGCTCGGCGCCGGCACTACAAAGCTGTAGCTGGATATAGGATCTCCATCCCGTGCGGCCGGATTATTAGAGGAAACGTCTCCTCTTCTCTGGAGGTGATAATACAGAAGATTTCTGCTGGCAGTTCTGGATCATTAGAACTACGCGCCAAGCTGATTAGTTTTAGCATTTTATTTCACCTCGAACGTAAAAATCTCTTCAGCTCCAATTCGGAAGGAAATGTCCTTCAGCCCCGGACTGTGCGGGAGGAAGTGTGACGGCGCAGCGAGAATTGTGTGTTATGCAATGTTCTTGTCAGTAATTAGTGGGAGACTCCGTAGACCTTTGCCTTGTCATGCTGAGTTTCAGTTTGGCGCTCTCAGGGGGGCGGCGGCGCAGGCCCTTCCATTGTCTCCCCGCCCCCCCCCTTGCCCTCATTGGTGGAAGATCAGAGCCTTTGTCAGCCCCGTTGCAGCTGTGGAAGCCGAGGTGACACGTACACAACTGCGGGTGTGCAGCACTGGCGCAAATAAACTCCCCCTGATACAATGTGACTCCCCACTGGATACATTGTATGCGATACAAAAGACACGCCGGGCGATGTCACTGAATTCAACAAATGTCGTCAGAGCAAGATTTTACAGAGGTCCCCGATAATCACCCCCCG
>NW_017307277.1:268365-268692 GCF_000935625.1 Nanorana parkeri | reverse complement strand
TGTCAGTCATAGATGCCCTGTATGGAGCCCATATGGGGTATATAATATGGAGGCGGATGGGGCTCTCTTGGCTCAGTCTGTACACGTCAGTCATAGATGCCCTGTATGGAACCCATATGGGGTATATAATATGGAGGCGGATGGGGCTCTCTTGACTCAGTCTGTACATGTCAGTCATAGATTCCCTGTATGGAGCCCATATGGGGTATATAATATGGAGGTGGATGGGGCTGTCTTGGCTCAGTCTGTACATGTCAGTCATAGATGCCCTGTATGGAGCCCATATGGGGTATATAATATGGAGGCGGATGGGGCTCTGGCTCAGTC
>NW_017307277.1:266335-267597 GCF_000935625.1 Nanorana parkeri | reverse complement strand
GTCAGTCATAGATGCCCTGTATGGAGCCCATATGGGGTATATAATATAGAGGCGGATGGGGCTCTCTTGGCTCAGTCTGTACACGTCAGTCATAGATGCCCTGTATGGAGCCCATATGGGGTATATAATATGGAGGCGGATGGGGCTCTCTTGGCTCAGTCTGTACATGTCAGTCATAGATGCCCTGTATGGAGCCCATATGGGGTATATAATATGGAGGCGGATGGGGCTCTCTTGGCTCAGTCTGTACATGTCAGTCATAGATGCCCTGTATGGAGCCCATATGGGGTATATAATATGGAGGTGGATGGGGCTGTCTTGGCTCAGTCTGTACATGTCAGTCATAGATGCCCTGTATGGAGCCCATATGGGGTATATAATATAGAGGATGGGGCTCTCTTGGCTCAGTCTGTACACGTCAGTCTGTATCCGGCCCCCCTCCTCTCTCTAATCACGGAGGTGGCACCGGCTTTCTTCTTGCTCTCCTCACCCTTCAGAGATCTTTTCAGCCTAAAGAGCAGCGTTTCTCATCCCATTTTCTCCTTCCTAATCTCTGCCTTTGCTGCTCTGGGAAGACTGCGGCACTGCGAATCAAAATGATATTTTCAAAAGGTTAAGAAGGGATTTTGTACTTATCCGCAGAGCTGCTGAATGGAGGCTCCATTTGAGCCGCAGCCTTTTCAGCTTTCTGTTGCACATCAAACTTGGGAAGGTGTCATGAGGAGACGGAGAGCAAATCTTCAGGCAGAAGACGCCGTGAAATGCTCTTTCTCTGCTCCTGTGTGGGGGCGGCACCGGCTGCGATGGATTTTATATCGGAATATACTGTGTAGGAGATCAGGAAGCAGACCGGCGCGCATACTGAAGGCTCTGCAATGCCAGGAAAGGTGACCCATCTATTGGGTGTATGGAGGCCAGGTCCCAGTATTCCGGGTATATTAGACTGTAGAAGGACTGTCCACCATCTTTGCATTAGTAAGAGACGTTACAGTCTGAGGAAATTATTCCTTCTTCTGACATTGACTAAACTGCAAATCTATAATCCTTTTGGGTCCATTTGATTTTTTGAGTGTTTACGTTTAAAAATGTTTTTTTTTGCACAAGGAGTCAATCAGTTTGTGTGCTTGCAAGGATCATGCTGATAGGAGGAGAGAGCAGAGTAGCAGAGAGATGAGCTTATGTTTGTGCCCCCCGTACAATGCGGAGTCTACTCTTCTCCCGGTACAATGTGGAGTCTCCTTTTCTCCCAGTACAATGCGGAG
>NW_017307277.1:261006-262636 GCF_000935625.1 Nanorana parkeri | reverse complement strand
CTCCTCTTCTCCCAGTACAATGTGGAGTCTCCTCTTCTCTCCGTACAATGCGGAGTTGTGACGAACTGAACCGTCACTGGGGCTGCTGGAGGAGCCTGAGGGCTAGACTCCTTCCCACAGACCACGGACCTAGGGCTGCAGAGATTTATTGCCCCGGAGAACGTGGTATGCTGGGTGTTTCCAGTTTAATATTTTATCTGGGGGGAGCCGGTCACTATTTGATGTGAGTCACTCTTCTAAAGGCAGCAGGCTGTCTGGAGGGACCATTGTTTACAGTGATGGTAGGACATTCATCCCACAGAGTGTCTGTGCATGAAAGACTTCTAATGCGGCACCTAGCTGTCTGGGGAAGGGGACACACTGAACTCTAATCTGATCCTGTCAGGTTTAAATTCTGCGTGCTTCCTTCAATAAAGCAGATCTTGTTTTCCACCTCAACATTGGTGTTGTCTAATGCTTGAGTGGTTATCGTTCTGTCCTAAGATATTGGTTCTGTCCAATAATTAGGCCGGTTTGGGCTGAGGACACTGGGATTCGGGTTCCAGCGGAGAGGAAGCTGTTTTTCTGACGGAGGTACCCAGTCGGTGTACCAGGCGGTCCGTCACAATTGATGACAAGCGGTGGGATCTGCTTCCTCTATACGGGCAGTCCAAACCACCACCGGGACCCAGAGCCGGCTACTATCAGAGGAGCATCCTGGGAGTTATTGGCCATGGAGGCGGAGCTCCTGTGGCGAATGCAGCAGGGGCTGGAGCACCTTGACGAACCTGGTCCTGCACAGGTCGAGCGAGGTGGGAGAGAGAGGATGCCCAGCTATTCATCCCAAAACAGCTCTTCCCCGATGTTGGAGCGGGGGCTGGCGCAGAGTCGGAGGTTCATGGGAGAGGTCGGCTTTCTGGGGGAAGGGGGCACACTGCACTCTAATCTGATCCTGTCAGGTATAAACTCTGCGCGCTTCCTTCAATAAAGCAGATCTTGGTTTCCACCTCAACATTGGTGTTGTCTAATGATTGAGTGGTTAGCGTTCTGTCCTAATATATTGGTTCTGTCCAATAATTAGGCAGGTTTGGGCTGATGACACTGGGATTCGGGTTCCAGCGGAGAGGAAGCTGTTTTTCTGACGTAGGTCCCCAGTCGGGGTACCAGGCGGTCCGTCACAGGAGTCTCCTCTTCTCCCCGTACAATGCGGAGTCTCCTCTTTCTCCTCTCCCTCCTTCTCTCTTTCTCCTTCTCTCTCTCTCCTCCCTCCCTCTCCTTCTCTCTTTCTCCTTCTCTCTTTCTCCTTCTCTCTCTCCTCCTCTCTCTCCTTCTCTCTCTCTCCTCTCTTTCTCCTTCTCTCTCTCTCTCCTTCTCTCTCTCTCTCTTTCTCTCTCTCCTCTCTTTTCCCCCGGTCTCCATCAGTCCTTCCTCTCCCTCTGTCTCGTTTTTCTCTCCAGCAGGATGGTGGAGTAGGAGGAAATTTCCCAGCTGCCCTCTCTTAGGTTGACAAGCACAATTATTCTTGTTCATTGTAATTAAATGGTTTAATTAGGCAAACTTCTTGTCAGCAGGATGCAGTCATTCTTTGGAATTTGGTGTTTCATGGGGAATGAGGTAAAGACTAAACGCATAGAGAGAGACCAAGAGATAC
>NW_017307277.1:252677-260734 GCF_000935625.1 Nanorana parkeri | reverse complement strand
TGGAAGAGAGGGAGGAAAAGAGGGAGGGAGGAAGTGAGGGAGGGAGGAAGAGAGAGGGGGGGAGGGAGAAAGGGAGGAAGTGAGGGAGGAAGGGAGAGGGAGTGGGAGGGAGGGAGGAAGGGAGAAAGGGAGAAAGGAAGAGCACAGTGGCGTAGTGGTTAGCACTTCTGCCTTGTAGCATAGGGGTCCCTGGTTCGACTCCTGGCCAGGTCACTATCTGCAAGGTGTTTGCATGTTCTCCCTGTGCGGGTTTCCTCCGGGTACTCCAGTTTCCTCCCACACTCCAAAGACATGCTGGTAGGTTAATTGGCTCCTGTCTAAGTTGGCCCTTTGTGTATGCATGTGAGATAGGGACGTTAGATTGAAAGCTCCTAGAGGGTAGGGATTGAAGTGAATGTGCAACTATGTAAAGTGCTACGGAAATTGTCGGCGCTCTATAAATACCTGTAATACATAAATAAAAAAATGAAAAAGCGGGAGGGAGCGGAGATGGTAGGAAGGAAGAGAGAGGAGATGTAGGAAGGGAGAGGGAGGAGATGGTAGAAAGAGAGAGGAGATGGTAGGAAGGAAGAGAGAGGAGATGGTAGGAAGGAAGAGAGAGGAGATGTAGGAAGGGAGAGGGAGGAGATGGTAGGAAGGAAGAGAGAGGAGATGTAGGAAGGGAGAGGGAGGAGATGGTAGGAAGGGAGAGGGAGGAGATGGTAGGAAGGAAGAGAGAGGAGATGGTAGGAAGGGAGAGGGAGGGAGTGGAGAGAGAGGAGATGGTAGGAAGGTAATGGATTGTAGTCTGTACCGGTGTGTGGGTTGGTGCGAGGGAGTCAATGCACCTTCTATGATGTCTGACCGATGAAGCACTTACTGACAGCTGCTCTGGTTGATCCATATCTGCCAACGTGCTGCGACTGGTGTGCTAATGTGCATTCCGAACATTCTGCTTGCTGGTGTCCATCCACGATGGATGTGATTGTTGAGAGCTCATGGCTCCACTCAGTAAGTGGAAATTCCTCCAGAGTTCAGCCACTTCTGCCACACAATGAAGACAGAATGGACATATAGACAAAGTTTTAATGCTACAAATATGTGTATCTATGTTCGGCAATGGTTAAGAACTTTGTGAACAAAATATACATATAAATTCTCTCACATCTCCATATTTAGGTCAAAAACAAAGTAAATAAAAAATGAGGTAAGACTCAAAAAGTATTTAATAAGATTTACAAAATAGTTTCTACTAGAAGTCCATCGTCATCGCAAAGGTGTTCATAAAGTGTGTTTTTGTCAGAAGGGACCTTCGTAAAGCGTGGAGAAGATGCAATATATGACTTTGAGGGGTTAGGGGATCGCCCGATCAATACTTTGCGGTTAGAGTTTTGTGTATAAGTGGTGGCAGACGTCGCAGATGGAGGAAGTGATCTGGAAGTCATATGAATTATCCGCACTTTGTGGACACTTTGGTGTTGATTATGGACTTTTAGGATGAACTATTTCGTGATTCTTGAGCATTATCTCATTTTCTAATTAATTTGTTAGAGATTTAATGCTGTTTTACAAAATATTTCATCTTTCTTTTCAGCTGAATGTAACTAAAGTAAAATTGCCGAGTCGTGTTATAAAATCCAATATATTTAATAAAGTAATCAAGAATAATAATCCTGAATTCTGTATATGAAATGTTTCGCTTTCCTGAAGCCATGACCTGCATCCCCCCCAAAAATCATATCACATATGGTTAAAAATGAAAAAGCGGGAGGGAGCGGAGATGGTAGGAAGGAAGAGAGAGGAGATGTAGGAAGGGAGAGGGAGGAGATGGTAGAAAGAGAGAGGAGATGGTAGGAAGGAAGAGAGAGGAGATGGTAGGAAGGAAGAGAGAGGAGATGTAGGAAGGGAGAGGGAGGAGATGGTAGGAAGGAAGAGAGAGGAGATGTAGGAAGGGAGAGGGAGGAGATGGTAGGAAGGGAGAGGGAGGAGATGGTAGGAAGGAAGAGAGAGGAGATGGTAGGAAGGGAGAGGGAGGGAGTGGAGAGAGAGGAGATGGTAGGAAGGTAATGGATTGTAGTCTGTACCGGTGTGTGGGTTGGTGCGAGGGAGTCAATGCACCTTCTATGATGTCTGACCGATGAAGCACTTACTGACAGCTGCTCTGGTTGATCCATATCTGCCAACGTGCTGCGACTGGTGTGCTAATGTGCATTCCGAACATTCTGCTTGCTGGTGTCCATCCACGATGGATGTGATTGTTGAGAGCTCATGGCTCCACTCAGTAAGTGGAAATTCCTCCAGAGTTCAGCCACTTCTGCCACACAATGAAGACAGAATGGACATATAGACAAAGTTTTAATGCTACAAATATGTGTATCTATGTTCGGCAATGGTTAAGAACTTTGTGAACAAAATATACATATAAATTCTCTCACATCTCCATATTTAGGTCAAAAACAAAGTAAATAAAAAATGAGGTAAGACTCAAAAAGTATTTAATAAGATTTACAAAATAGTTTCTACTAGAAGTCCATCGTCATCGCAAAGGTGTTCATAAAGTGTGTTTTTGTCAGAAGGGACCTTCGTAAAGCGTGGAGAAGATGCAATATATGACTTTGAGGGGTTAGGGGATCGCCCGATCAATACTTTGCGGTTAGAGTTTTGTGTATAAGTGGTGGCAGACGTCGCAGATGGAGGAAGTGATCTGGAAGTCATATGAATTATCCGCACTTTGTGGACACTTTGGTGTTGATTATGGACTTTTAGGATGAACTATTTCGTGATTCTTGAGCATTATCTCATTTTCTAATTAATTTGTTAGAGATTTAATGCTGTTTTACAAAATATTTCATCTTTCTTTTCAGCTGAATGTAACTAAAGTAAAATTGCCGAGTCGTGTTATAAAATCCAATATATTTAATAAAGTAATCAAGAATAATAATCCTGAATTCTGTATATGAAATGTTTCGCTTTCCTGAAGCCATGACCTGCATCCCCCCCAAAAATCATATCACATATGGTTGATGGGGGGTACTTTGTGTGAAATGAGCCCAGAGGAATGATGGGGGGTACTTTGTGTGAAATGAGCCCAGAGGAATGATGGGGGGTACTTTGTGTGAAATGAGCCCAGAGGAATGATGGGGGGTACTTTGTGTGAAATGAGCCCAGAGGAATGATGGGGGGTACTTTGTGAAATGCCTCCAGAGGATGATGGGGGGTACTTTGTGAAATGCATCCAGAGGAATGCTTGCAGTGAAGTAGCACCATGCAATTCTTCAGAGCCAATCTCATGAAAGTTGGCTGTAAATGAAGGTTATGCAATGTTGCCAGGGATCGGAAGTAATATAGTGAACATTGGTAGTTTGGTGTGGTCAAGTGTTTCCTCAAAACCATTGCGAAAGGTAACAGTGTAATGAGACCATGGGATTCCTGAGAGCCAATGTAGTGGAAGCTGGTAGAATGGTGTGACCAACTGGAGGTGATGCATTGAAGGCCGGCACTAAAAGGAATCCATGTGCCCTCTCCCCCAGTGTCAGAGCAGTGGCCCCTTGAATAACGATCATCAGTGGAGAGCTGTCAGTCCTGCCCAGATGAGGGGCTGCTACTCGGGGAAATGTCACAGCTGGCACTGTACCCCACTTTCTCCAGCACCCTTCCTGCTCTATGAAATAACGGGTGTGGGTGGTAAACGAAGGTTTTCTGGGGAATTCTGTCCTACAGAGAGCCCAGGCAGTTTGTCAATGAGAATGTTTAACCTGCATAATGAATGACTCCACTCTTTGATTGACTGCAGGCACATGACTGCTCTTAATTAAAGGCTGGTAGATGAAAGAAGAACAAGGCCAATTATCATTATCCATGTCCTCCTGCCACATATCCTGCAGCTGCCAAGACCTTTAACCTCAGCACACAATCTACCGCAGCAATAATATCTGCGGCATCTATGAAATCTTACCCGGGACTATCTCTCATTGTCTAGGATATTGTCATAGGAGGCTGCAGAGGATTGTAATCAGTCAGCCGTACCACCATTCCTATGGGGGCCCCATAATGAAACATCAGCACTTAATGTGTCCCCTTATCTGTAATGTAATTTCCCTTTCACTAAATCAATCTAAGTGAGATAATTATCTTTATTAAGATCGACAAATATTCCGGGACTGACACAATCCCCACTTCAACCATTACATTCTCAGCTTCCATCGCCTTGTGAATGTCTATTTATGTTTAATAAATTGTGATTGTTCCTGTGAACATATTGAAATACCAATTACATTTATTTCAGAATATCTTTAAGGATCCTCGAATCCCTAGTATTTCCCATTTCATTTACCTTTACCATAAAGCTCTCCATCTATTCCTCCCTTCCTACCAATTTTATTTATATAGCGACCACATCTTTCCTTTCTCCTAACCGCTTCATTCCTTTCCATCTCCCTCTAACCTCTTCATTCCTTTCCATCTCACTCTAACCGCTTCATTCCTTTCCATCTCACTCTAACCGCTTCATTCCTTTCCATCTCACTCTAACCGCTTCATTCCTTTCCATCTCACTCTAACCGCTTCATTCCTTTCCATCTCACTCTAACCGCTTCATTCCTTTCCATCTCACTCTAACCGCTTCATTCCTTTCCATCTCACTCTAACCGCTTCATTCCTTTCCATCTCACTCTAACCGCTTCATTCCTTTCCATCTCACTCTAACCGCTTCATTCCTTCCCCTCACTCCCCAACTGTCTTATTCCTTCCCCTCCCTCCCCAACTGTCTTATTCCTTCCCCTCCCTCCCCAACTGTCTTATTCCTTCCCCTCCCTCCCCAGCTGTCTTATTCCTTCCCCTCCCTCCCCAACTTCCTCATTCCTTTCTCTCGCATCCCAACTGTCTTATTCCTTCCCATTTCACTCCAACCGTATCATTCCTTCCCCCCTAACCCCTCATTCCTTCCATACTCACCCAAACCACCTAATTCCTTCTCCTCCCATCCAACTGCTTCATTTCTTCACATCCCACCCCAACCATCTTGTTTCCCCCACCCTACATCTTATTTCCTGCCTTACCCTACTTCTCCAACCCAACTACCTAATTTATTTTTCTTTCTCATCCCAACTGCCTAACTCCTTCCCCTCCCATTCCAGCTACCCCATTCTTTCCTCTTCCGCCTTAAATGCCTCACTCATTCCCCTACCAACCAACTCATTCCTTACCCTTCCACCTCAACTGCCTCATTCTTGCCCCTCCCATTCCAACCACCTCATTTGTCCCCTCTCGCCCCAACTTCCTCTTTCTTTCCCCTCGCATGCCACTTGCCTTATTACTTCCCATTTCACTCAACAATCTCATTCCTTTTTCCCCTAACTCCCTCATTCCTTCCAAACCCACCCCAACCACGTAATTATTTCTCCTCCCATCCAACTGCTTCATTCCTTACATCCCACCTCAACCATCTTATTGCTTAGTGACAGATGCAACATATCGTTTTTTAGCTAGATGGTACTATACACCAGATCGGATACATAAGATGCACCCATCTAAATATAGAATGCTGGCGGGGATGAGGAGCAGCAGGTACTTACTTGCATATATGGTGGTACTGTCCTAAACTTTAATTGTTTTGGACTCAAGTGGTTAATTATATTAAACAAATGACTAATATAACTATATCTAATAGTCCATTGGTGTGTACAGATATACCTATGTCCAATTCTAAAAGAACACTATATTTCTTAATGGAGCTAAGGCCTTAATTCCCGTGTATTGGAACAAAATAATGGCACCAACTATAACAGAATGGTTTCATAAAATAGAATACTATAAATGAATGGAAGACTTAACGGCTATTAAATATGAACGACAGGAAAAAAATGAATTTAGATGGAAGCCATGGGTTTTGTTTAAGCAAACATTGGATAATATTGAGACTCCTTGACTGTGATTATGGTAGGATAACACAAGATGAGTTTAACAGTAATTGAGCTATAGATCATTAATTCTAAAGAAGAGTATGTAAGGATATCATGTGTTTTCCTCTCTTTATCTAAATATTTATAAGTTATATGTAAATGTATATGTTTAATTATGTACATATACTTCCCATTCACTAACTCTTTGAACATTGGAAAAAAAAATAAAAAAAATCTTATTGCTTCCCACCCATTCAACTCAATTACTTTCCCAACTGCCTCAAGCTGGCCACACACCTTACAATTATCTGCAGATTTTCTGTGGTCAGATGGAAAACGTGCAACATATTCCTCTATCTACACTTAACTGTGTGGATGGAGTAATGTCCACCTGGGCCAATCTGTTGCACTATTTCCATCTGACCTCAGAAAGTCTGCAGATAATTGTAAGGTGTGTGGGCACCTTTACCCTACCTCCCCAGCCCAACTACCGTGTTTCCACGAAAGTAAGACCTACCCCGAAAGTAAGACCTAGCGCTATCTTCGGGGATTTCTGTAATATAAGACCTACCCCGAAAATAAGACCTAGTTCGGTGGTAGGTCTTCTATTACAGAAATCCGCTAGGTCTTACTTTCGGGGTAGCGGCACATAAACTGAGTTTTGAATCTAAAGACCGGCCGTAACTCCCGCCCACACCCCAGCCGGCCGCAGCTTCCGCCCGCCCACACGCCAGACGCAGCTCCCGCCTACACGCCCGATGGCCGCAGCTCCCGCCCACACGCACGATGGAAGCGGAATATCATCCGCCGGGACCGGCAACAGCACGCCGCCTTCCGGGACCTCGTCCGGTCCTCCCCCAGCCAGGTAAGACATCCCCCGAAAATAAGACCTAGTGTCTTATTTTGTGCAAAAAAAAAAATACGACACTGTCTTATTTTCGGGGAAACACGGTACCTCATTGCTTTTTATTTCTCATCCCAGCTGCCTAATTCCTTCCCGTCCCATGCCAACTACCCCATTCTTTCCTCTTCCACCTTAAATGCCTCACTTATTCCCCTACTAACAACCTCATTCCTTACCCTTCCACCTCAACTGCCTCATTCTTGCCCCTCCCATTCCAACCACATCATGATTTCCCCTCTTGTCACACCCATCTCATCTCTTCTCATCCCACATCAATTGCCTGTGTCTTTCCTTTTCCATGGTAGCCGCCCTATTCCTTCCACCTCAACCTCCTCCTTTCATCTCCTTCCACTCCAACTTTCCTATTTAATTTGATAGCCTGGCTGATGTACCAAAATTTATGGAGTGTGGCACATCTGTCTTACCATGAAAACACATGATCGCTGGTATTGCGCTACTGAGAGGACGACTTGATGCTGTGATCCATAACCGGTCTGCATAGCAGCTCTGGCCCCTTTACCACCACACTGACCTATTGTCTGTGTAGCGCTCACCCCCGAAGGAGCCGCTGAAATGATCGGGTCTTCCATAGCCTGTCTAAGGGATTATTAAAAACACATGGCTGCCCCAATAGCACTTACCACCTCCAGTGGTTACCGACAGATTGAAGTCCAGACAATAGCTCCGAGATGATTCTCTTTTATTGCTGTAACTCCAGGGAGAGAGGGGGAGGGTCAAGCACATCCGGCAGGAAGGTAGACTCCTTGTACTTGAAACAGAGCAAAGTAACTGCTGCCACCACAGACTTGGACCTTTAAGCCGTACCGGCAATCTGTGTGGAGAACTTCTGGCAAACAGTACTGTCAAGGGTAGCCTTAGTAGGGTGCTACATCTGTCTGACCATCATACAAGATCATAGGGTGGTACCTGAAGCCTCTTCTGGCTATGAAATCTTCCTCATTTGTATAATTGAGAGCTACTGCATTCACCATAAAAACAGACGCATTCATTTTATGTTTAATGAAATTAATTAGCGCAAATCCACAAATCAGTTGCATTCCTCTGGCCAAAACAAAGAGAATGAAGGATCTGCAATGACCACGACTCACTTTATAAAAGTTTGGAATGAAAATGTACAATTTGGAAGTGAAGCAAAAAAAATTAAATAAAAGAAGTGAGATAAAAGCTAAATGGAAAGAAATCACAAAGTTATGACGACTTGAAAATGATGAATTGATGGGAAATCTGGCCCCGCCATTAATGGATGCACAGCG
>NW_017307277.1:250521-252630 GCF_000935625.1 Nanorana parkeri | reverse complement strand
CTCTCTGTACTCAGAGCTCCGTCCTGAAAACTGTCACAATGTCACAATATGAAGATAAAACGTGTAAAAGGGACTTTGAAGTTTTGTTGGTAAATGTGCCGAGTCTGCCTGCGTGCCACGCTGGGGGATTTGGTGTAAAGAGCGGGGAATTGCGTTGCTCTCAGTGTGATGAAAACACATAAAGCCTTTCATCGAGGTTGATGTGAGATTAAGAGGAATGCGACAAATGCATCTCTCTGCCTGAAAATAAATGCATGTTTACAATTTCATGGCTAGGTGCAAAGGAGGACAAGTCGCTTCCTTTTTCTACACCTTGCTGACCCATAACATGTTTATCCATTAGAAACCAGCCCTGGTGCGCCAATCTTTTATCCGTGAAAGTGATGGGCTGCAGCCAGAGGAATGCTGCTATTTTAGCACAGGTACAGGAATGGAAGGGGCACATAGTTGCCATGGGCAACACAATATTATTCTCTAGAAGTAATTTCATATGTTATAGCTTTCCTCTGAAGAGCTCTCCATACAGGGATGGTGACTGACCGAAGACCTCTCCTGCCATGGAGGGATCATGACTGACCGTAGACCTCTCCTGCCATGGAGGAATTATTACTGACTGTAGGCCTTTCCTGCCATGGAGGGATCATGACTGACCGTAGACCTCTCCTGCCATGGAGGAATGATTACTGACCGTAGACCTCTCCTGCCATGGAGGAATGATTACTGACCGTAGACCTCTCCTGCCATGGAGGAATGATTACTGACCGTAGACCTCTCCTGCCATGGAGGAATGATTACTGACCGTAGACCTCTCCTGCCATGGAGGAATGATTACTGACCGTAGACCTCTCCTGCCATGGAGGAATGATTACTGACCGTAGACCTCTCCTGCCATGGAGGAATGATTACTGACCGTAGACCTCTCCTGCCATGGAGGAATGATTACTGACCGTAGACCTCTCCTGCCATGGAGGAATGATTACTGACCGTAGACCTCTCCTGCCATGGAGGAATGATTACTGACCGTAGACCTCTCCTGCCATGGAGGAATGATTACTGACCGTAGACCTCTCCTGCCATGGAGGAATGATTACTGACCGTAGACCTCTCCTGCCATGGAGGAATGATTACTGACCGTAGACCTCTCCTGCCATGGAGGAATGATTACTGACCGTAGACCTCTCCTGCCATGGAGGAATGATTACTGACCGTAGACCTCTCCTGCCATGGAGGAATGATTACTGACCGTAGACCTCTCCTGCCATGGAGGAATGATTACTGACCGTAGACCTCTCCTGCCATGGAGGAATGATTACTGACCGTAGACCTCTCCTGCCATGGAGGAATGATTACTGACCGTAGACCTCTCCTGCCATGGAGGAATGATTACTGACCGTAGACCTCTCCTGCCATGGAGGAATGATTACTGACCGTAGACCTCTCCTGCCATGGAGGAATGATTACTGACCGTAGACCTCTCCTGCCATGGAGGAATGATTACTGACCGTAGACCTCTCCTGCCATGGAGGAATGATTACTGACCGTAGACCTCTCCTGCCATGGAGGAATGATTACTGACCGTAGACCTCTCCTGCCATGGAGGAATGATTACTGACTGTAGGCCTCTCCTGCCATGGAGGGATAATGACAGACTGCAGATCTCTCCTGCCATGGAGGGATAATGACTGACTGTAGGCCTCTCCTGCCATGGAGGGATGATGACTGACTGTAGGCCTTTCCTGCCATGGAGGGTGAGGAAATCGGGGAATGGCGAGGTAAAGGAGACCACAGGATGGGGGTGTAGAGGAGACAAAAGTAGGGTGGAGTAAACCGACGGATGAAAAAGGAGGAGATGAGGGAGAGGATTCTGAGTAACAGGGACCACAGTGTCCTAATGTTGCCTCCTGTTTGGGAAATTCACTCCGATGTGTCTTTATTTCCTCCCCCATACTCCTCCTGACTCAGAATTAATTGCTTGTTAACCTGACAGCTGAAAAAAAGATTGAAGAAGCAGCCCCATCATGTTCTACAAAAGTGTGAAATCATCTCCGAGTTCACATAAGGGCCAGAAGGTGCCCTGATGATCAGCCAGGAGGGGGGGGGGGGGGGGGA
>NW_017307277.1:246439-250374 GCF_000935625.1 Nanorana parkeri | reverse complement strand
GGAGGGGTGGGGGGGGGGCAATGATGGGGTGATGTGCCTTTTCCAGTTTCTGTCCTCCAGACTGACAGGTAAACTGATTCAATGAGACGCCTCTTTCTCTTATGTCTGGTTGGGAAACGATGCTTCCCGAGGGACGAGCTTCTCTGGATTGTGACATCAGCTGGGAAATGCAGAAATCTATAGTGTATAGGGGGTACTGTGTGTGCAGATATATCCAATCAGTAGGTTGTGCTTTTGTTTGTCTGGTCTATGAGGCATCTCCAGATTAGTCACACACCCTATATACACACACTGTATACATACACACACTCTAGTATTATTCAGAGAGTGTGTTTTGTGCCATCGCACAGCTTTCTCTTCTGGTGGAAAGGATGACCTATGGTCTGTTGGCCTCCATTCAGGACGGTCATGGCACTACCTGAGGCTGTAGCAGTACCTGGTCTGTTCCAGTCAGCCAAGGACTCTACAAATTGTTCATTTTTTAGTAATTTTGTATCTGTTAGTTGCATGATAAAAAAACACAACTATTTTGTAGCGATAACTACCAACCTTTATTATTACATCGGAGAAATATGGTAAAATCTAGTTCAGACCTTCACGCCATGAAGGGGCCCAGGTAGAGGTGATGTACCTCTGTCAGTTAGGATGAACAGATAACCAAATGTGTCAAGTATAACAAATATGTCAAGCATCAGCATTCACCACCTCTTCATATCTGTGGTCCTGACTAGAGATGGAGGGTGGACCCTGATGTCAATGGTGGGTGGACGCTGATGTTAATGGAGGATGGACACTGGTGGAAATGGTGGGCGGACACAGATATCAATGGAGGATGGACACTGGTGGAGATGGTGGGTGGACGCTGATATCAATGGAGGATAGACACTGGCGGAGATGGTGGGTGGACGCTGATATCAATGGAGGATAGACACTGGTGGAGATGGTGGGCGGGCGCTGATATCAATGGAGGATGGACACTGGCTGAGAGGGTGGGTGGACGCTGAGATCAATGGAGGATGGACACTGGCGGAGATGGTGGGTGGACGCTGATATCAATGGAGGATGGACACTTGCGGAGATGGTGGGTGGACGCTGATATCAATGGAGGATGGACACTGGCGGAGATGGTGGGTGGACGCTGATATCAATGGAGGATGGACACTGGCGGAGATGGTGGGTGGACGCTGATATCAATGGAGGATGGACACTGGCGGAGATGGTGGGTGGACGCTGATATCAATGGAGGATGGACACTGGCGGAGATGGTGGGTGGACGCTGATATCAATGGAGGATGGACACTGGCGGAGATGGTGGGTGGACGCTGATATCAATGGAGGATGGACACTGGCGGAGATGGTGGGTGGACGCTGATATCAATGGAGGATGGACACTGGCGGAGATGGTGGGTGGACGCTGATATCAATGGAGGATGGACACTGGCGGAGATGGTGGGTGGACGCTGATATCAATGGAGGATGGACACTGGCGGAGATGGTGGGTGGACGCTGATATCAATGGAGGATGGACACTGGCGGAGATGGTGGGTGGACGCTGATATCAATGGAGGATGGACACTGGCGGAGATGGTGGGTGGACGCTGATATCAATGGAGGATAGACACTGGCGGAGATGGTGGGTGGACGCTGATATCAATGGAGGATAGACACTGGCGGAGATGGTGGGTGGACGCTGATATCAATGGAGGATGGACACTGGCGGAGATGGTGGGTGGACGCTGATATCAATGGAGGATGGACACTGGCGGAGATGGTGGGTGGACGCTGATATCAATGGAGGATAGACACTGGCGGAGATGGTGGGTGGACGCTGATATCAATGGAGGATAGACACTGGCGGAGATGGTGGGTGGGCGCTGATATCAATGGAGGATGGACACTGGCTGGGAGGGTGGGTGGACGCTGAGATCAATGGAGGATGGACACTGGTGGAGATGGTGGGTGGACGCTGAGATCAATGGAGGATGGACACTGGTGGGGATGGTGGGTGGACGCTGATATCAATGGAGGATGGACACAGGCGGAGATGGTGGGTGGACGCTGATATCAATGGAGGATGGACACAGGCGGAGATGGTGGGTGGACGCTGATATCAATGGAGGATGGACACTTGCGAAGATGGTGGGTGGACGCTGATATCAATGGAGGACGGACACTGGCGGAGGTGGTGGGTGGACACTGTTAGAGATAACAGGTAGACACTGGCCATTGGAAATATTGATCGTAATAAATAAAGGCTTGGACCCCTGGGCTGTATTAGGAAGACGAGTGCTGAACAAAGGGTTAATATGGATTCCTCATGCAGCTGAAACTGGCAGTTTAATAGCACGTTAGATGTTATTCTCCAGTTTCTCTTTATGGTAAATATAAGGAAGACATTGTAAAGCAGCGGAGAGACTTAATTGGTCAATCATTTCTTCACAAACCCGTCACTGCATCATCGGATATTTCCAGAGATGAGGCGGCAAGTAACCCTTTCTGGGCTCGTCTCTATTCTTCTTCAGGCGTTTGTGTTGGAGTTTATAGATGACATCTTTTCCAAGAAAAACAAGAATTAGAACACTGTTGTCTCTTCTCTCCTGTTATCACAACTGTCACATGTCCCAGCCAAGCGGATACACCCCACCGCAGTGTCTGGGTGTTAGGGCTCTTCATGTTGTCATTGTGACATTTATTCCTGACACAGCAGCGGGAATATTGTGTTCATTAACGCACACTGCTGGCTGCTTCCATGTGCCAGTGATGGCTGACGATCTTGCTTATGTTTATCAACTGACTGCCTTGACTCTTTATCAGCCAGTCACAAAACCGTTAAGAAATAACAGCGTGCCAACAACTGCAGCAAGGAGGATCTGTTGCCAGAAGTATAATGTTGAACAATAAAGAAAAAACAAATGAAAAGGAGCACCACTGCCTGTCACAGATGTGTGGACAGGGAGACAGGTGAAGTGGCTACCAGGCTGGGGCGCTCCTTTTCGTCCTTGTTTAACATTATACATATTAGACACCTCGGTCTAGGACAATTTAGGAGCCGCACATCTTTACAGACACATCACCACCCTCAATAGGGGTGCGCTGACAACATTAGACTCACAACGTTCTGTCTCCAGAAATAGCTTACCTGCAGGAAATGGGATTTAGATGTTGGGATGGCGTCACATAGCAAATATTCGGGATACTGGGGTTGGGATGCTTGTTAGAAGTGTATAATCTGACATTGAAGGTGTTTGAGCACATTCTGCACCCAACAATGATGAGAAAAGAACAGAAAGACCTGTGATGGCACATTATAAACATCATCAGTTTGGAAAAGGCAACAGTGAGCCAAAATGATGCTCCAATCTACACCCAAATCTTTAATATAGACTCAACATTGGCCAACAATGCCAACGCCAAGCTCAGGGCATGTTTGCAGGAAATGAGGCCTCTGATAGTCTGAGGATATTCAATTGCTATAGGTTAATGATCTTTTTGGCTAACATTATGTTCTTCTCTATAATGCATACTGTGTGCCAACCACCTAAAGAACCAGGGGAGAGAGGAGTCCTTTATAGCCTCATTGTCCAAAAACACGAAAGCATGCAATATGGTCATTGGATATATATAGTTGTAGCCCCCTTGCCTTCAGTAGGAATGTCTGTTTAAAGCTAGAAGTTGTCTGGCTGTAGTCACCCTGAGTTTAATTGATAGCTTGGCTTTCCTCGGCTTCTCCTAAGATCTGGTGATTAATTGCTTCTGGATATTCTTCCTGTGAATATTATAGGAACAGTATCAGAGTTAGGGAAATGTATGTCTCCCCAGCCGACCACTAAGGCATTTACTGCAAGCGGTGCAGGATTCAAGAGGGTATAAATATTCAGAAGTGACCTTTGGAAGTCTGTCTTCCCCTGGACCTCCTGTCTGGGGGGGGGGGGGGG
>NW_017307277.1:237863-246365 GCF_000935625.1 Nanorana parkeri | reverse complement strand
TTGTGGCTTGGCTGATCCTCCTAGGTCTGCTGCTGGAGGAGGGTGACCATGTGCTTGAACCTGAGTTCAGGGCCTGATATGTGGAGTTTAGTGATGGGAACTTCAGCCTGATTTAAGGAGCCTGAGAAGCTGGGTATAAGCTTGGTCCTTGACTGAAGTACGGTGATTCAACCCAAAGGAGTTGGTAGCTGCACCATCCTGAACCTTACAGCCAAGAGGTCTTGTGACACAATATTGGGTCAGCTTAAAGGTTCTCTATTTGTGAAGGCTGCAAATACTTTGTTCAGTACTCTGGTATGTGCAAGTCTATCGGTGTTCTTTGCCCTGACCCTCTCTTCTAGGAGTGATGAGGGAGAGTCCATCAACTCCTTGTTTTTGCTTCTAAAAGTTACTGGCGCCCAACTGTTCACATCGGTCTATTATTGCTGAGGACCAGACCCTAAGGTGAAATACTAGCTCACCCGGCCTCCAGGGTCCCTCATATTGCCTTGGGGGGTCAGGGAGTGCCACATAGTCATATATACTGTGTATATATATTCTGTGTATACAGTATGTGTGTGTGTGTATATAATCCCTTCATGAGGAAATTTCACTAGTTCTTAGAAAAAGTGGAACCTTATAAAAGGGGGATTCCGGGATTGTATTGTTTCCCTTATTTGTTTTTCTCTTTTCTTTTCTTGATCCCCAATGTTATGTGTACGTGTAGAGGAGACCCTATTGTACAGAAAATATATGTATGTAGCTCAGCCTTGGCTCTGGGGACCCCGACATCACCTCTGCTGACTGCAGTGCACATACAGCAAAATACACGGTATGAGCATAAAGATATCCTGGAAAGTGCTGATCGTGTGTAATGTGTGACTCTCACGGAGACAATAGATATTTATTATTTTATTGGATACCTAACCTATGTGGTCACAATGTGAACGCTGAGTTTTGTGAATGGTTCTCAAACAGGATGATGTACATGCTGAGTATTGTGATGGGTTGTCATACATAAAGGTGCACCCAGGGAATGTTAAAGCTGGGAGCAGCGTCACCTGAGTGATTTTTTATTGTGAGAGTGGGGCCATCTGGGTAATGTTTAGGGTCAGAATGGCATTAACTGGATGGTATTTAGGGTGAGATCAAGTTCACTTGAGTGATGTTTAGCTGGCAGCGGGGTCATTCAATCAATGTTTAGGTGACAGCGGGGTCATTCAGGCAATGTTTAGGTGACAGCGGGGTCATTCAATCAATGTTCAGGTGACAGCGGGGTCATTCAATCAATGTTCAGGTGACAGCGGGGTCATTCAATCAATGTTTAGGTGACAGCGGGGGCATTCAGGCAATGTTCAGGGTAAGAGTGGGGGCATTCAGGCAATATTAGGGTGGAGAGTGGGGGCATTCAGGCAATGTTCAGGTGACAGCTGGGTCATTCAGGCAATGTTCAGGGTAAGAGTGGGGGCATTCAGGCAATGTTCAGGGTAAGAGTGGGGGCATTCAGGCAATGTTCAGGTGACAGCGGGGTGCATTCAGGCAATATTAAGGCGGAGAGTGGGGTCACCTGGGTGGTGATAAAATTTAGAGCCAGGTGATGTTTCATCTCATATTTCCAAGAAGCTGGAATGGCTCCTCTGCTCTCCCTCGGGAATAATGGTAGTGTGGCAGAAGTTGCCAGAGGCTGAATCTGGTACAGCCTGCGGATGTTAGTTTGATTTGAAGGAGAATGGACAGGGACACCCCAAGGAGCCTCCGCACAGGTAAATAATGCATTTGTCTCTAGAAGTAACCTTGGAATGCACTCCTCCTGGGACGCCTGTCTGCAGCTGTGGCTAGACAGAGAGGGATATTATTTGACAGAAGGCATAGTTAATGGGGTGGTGGTCCTGGGTGGAAATACAATCACATTGTCACCGTTGAAAAGGGCAGAGAACTTGATGTGATACGGAGTGAAGAATTTACTGCAGCGTCTGTGTCATATAACGCACACACATACTGTAACGCTGTCAAGAGAGCTGAATATCTTAATAGTACCGGGAACTTGCACTCCTCCTTTGAAGGATCGGCCATGAAGTTACATCAATGCAGCAGATGGTGACGGTGCTGCCGCCGCAGGATTTGGTGACACTTCCGGCAGGGTAGGAGATGCTTGTCCAGCACAAAGGAGTTATTTTTTTCTATTTGCTACAAGGTTGCGTATCTGTATAGAAGAGCTATGGTCTCTATGGAATGGCCCAGTGTCCCATGCTGAGCATAAAGTCATGGTGTAAAATGGGAGTTGTGGTACTTGCTGGGCAGAGGTTTGCACAGTCCAGCAGTGTGTGTGGCAGGATTGTATAATACATATTGAACTCCATATTTATCATTCAGGAACACTGTGATATCTGCTACAGTTGGAATCCTGCACTCGGTTGGGTTGGTGGTGGATTCATCCTGTAGATTGTCTGTAGATATGAAGGTATCACATTGTATGATCGTATCTACATCTTCCACACACAGATGACACACAATAGAGTTGAATGATGTAATAAGAAGAAACCAATGTGGTGAGCGCTATTTGATGGCCATTGCTTTGGTGTGGCGCCTTCCAATGTCGGAGCGCCTCTAATGCTGACCTGTCAGATGCTGCTGGTCTCTCTTTTACCCTTTGAATGTCTTTCTATTACCTCTTGCCTTTGGTACAGGTTTGGATCTGTGTGGTTGGCATAGAGCCCCTCCCTGACATGGCCAGGCCCCTCTCTTATATAGGCTGGGCACCTCTATTATTTTCGGACAGGGCCTCTGTCTTATAAAGGCTGTGCCCCTCTCTTTTATATAGGACGGGTTCCTCTTATACAAGCACGGCCCTCCTCTCTTTAAGGCCAGGGTCCTCAGGTCTGGTAGAAACACAAGAGGTCATCCAGTATCAGAAGATTTTCTCTTTATTATACATCCAAAAAAAGCAGCACGCTGTATAATGGTATCATTATGGGGCATTATCGCTATGACGTGGCGGCAAATTGATTTCCAGCGACATTCCAGTATCTGAACTGAAGGCATTTTGGGGTGATTGTCTCTAGAATAATAAAGTGGGATTCCAAGGGCTGCAGGTCGGAGATTGCCCCCAGAATGGTGAAGTGGGGATCTGAGGGCTGCAGGTTGGAGATTGCCCCCAGAATGGTGAAGTAGTGATCTGAGGACTGCAGGTTGGAGATTGCCCCCAGAATGGTGAAGTGGGGATCTGAGGGCTGCAGGTTGGAGATTGCCCCCAGAATGGTGAAGTGGGGATCTGAGGACTGCAGGTTGGAGATTGCCCCCAGAATGGTGAAGTAGTGATCTGAGGACTGCAGGTTGGAGATTGCCCCCAGAATGGTGAAGTGGGGATCTGAGGGCTGCAGGTTGGAGATTGCCCCCAGAATGGTGAAGTGGGGATCTGAGGACTGCAGGTTGGAGATTGCCCACCAGTGCAGGGAAGTGGGAATCTGAGGCTGTGGGTCGGATAATTCCACCAGAATGGTGAAGTGGGGATCTGTGGGTTGTGGGTCGGAGATTGCCTCCAGAATGGTGAAGTGGGGATCTGAGACTGTGGGTCGGAGATTGCCTCCAGAATGGTGAAGTGGGCGAGCTGAGGGCTGCAGATTGCCTCCAGAATGGTGAAGTGGGGATCTGAGGTCTGCAGGTTGGAGATTGCCTCCAGAATGGTGAAGTGGGGAATCTGAGGGCTGCAGATTGGCTCCAGAATGGTGAAGTGGGGATCTGAGGTCTGCAGGTTGGAGATTGCCTCCAGAATGGTGAAGTGGGGATCTGAGGTCTGCAGGTTGGAGATTGCCTCCAGAATGGTGAAGTGGGGATCTGAGGTCTGCAGGTTGGAGATTGCCTCCAGAATGGTGAAGTGGGGATCTGAGGTCTGCAGGTTGGAGATTGCCTCCAGAATGGTGAAGTGGGGATCTGAGGTCTGCAGGTTGGAGATTGCCTCCAGAATGGTGAAGTGGGGATCTGAGGTCTGCAGGTTGGAGATTGCCTCCAGAATGGTGAAGTGGGGATCTGAGGTCTGCAGGTTGGAGATTGCCTCCAGAATGGTGAAGTGGGGATCTGAGGGCTGCAGGTTGGAGATTGCCTCCAGAATGGTGAAGTGGGGATCTGAGGGCTGCAGGTTGGAGATTGCCTCCAGAATGGTGAAGTGGGGATCTGAGGGCTGCAGGTTGGAGATTGCCTCCAGAATGGTGAAGTGGGGATCTGAGGGCTGCAGGTTGGAGATTGCCTCCAGAATGGTGAAGTGGGGATCTGAGGGCTGCAGGTTGGAGATTGCCTCCAGAATGGTGAAGTGGGGATCTGAGGGCTGCAGGTTGGAGATTGCCTCCAGAATGGTGAAGTGGGGATCTGAGGGCTGCAGGTTGGAGATTGCCTCCAGAATGGTGAAGTGGGGATCTGAGGGCTGCAGGTTGGAGATTGCCTCCAGAATGGTGAAGTGGGGATCTGAGGGCTGCAGGTTGGAGATTGCCTCCAGAATGGTGAAGTGGGGATCTGAGGGCTGCAGGTTGGAGATTGCCTCCAGAATGGTGAAGTGGGGATCTGAGGGCTGCAGGTTGGAGATTGCCTCCAGAATGGTGAAGTGGGGATCTGAGGGCTGCAGGTTGGAGATTGCCTCCAGAATGGTGAAGTGGGGATCTGAGGGCTGCAGGTTGGAGATTGCCTCCAGAATGGTGAAGTGGGGATCTGAGGGCTGCAGGTTGGAGATTGCCTCCAGAATGGTGAAGTGGGGATCTGAGGGCTGCAGGTTGGAGATTGCCTCCAGAATGGTGAAGTGGGGATCTGAGGGCTGCAGGTTGGAGATTGCCTCCAGAATGGTGAAGTGGGGATCTGAGGGCTGCAGGTTGGAGATTGCCTCCAGAATGGTGAAGTGGGGATCTGAGGGCTGCAGGTTGGAGATTGCCTCCAGAATGGTGAAGTGGGGATCTGAGGGCTGCAGGTTGGAGATTGCCTCCAGAATGGTGAAGTGGGGATCTGAGGGCTGCAGGTTGGAGATTGCCTCCAGAATGGTGAAGTGGGGATCTGAGGGCTGCAGGTTGGAGATTGCCTCCAGAATGGTGAAGTGGGGATCTGAGGGCTGCAGGTTGGAGATTGCCTCCAGAATGGTGAAGTGGGGATCTGAGGGCTGCAGGTTGGAGATTGCCTCCAGAATGGTGAAGTGGGGATCTGAGGGCTGCAGGTTGGAGATTGCCTCCAGAATGGTGAAGTGGGGATCTGAGGGCTGCAGGTTGGAGATTGCCTCCAGAATGGTGAAGTGGGGATCTGAGGGCTGCAGGTTGGAGATTGCCTCCAGAATGGTGAAGTGGGGATCTGAGGGCTGCAGGTTGGAGATTGCCTCCAGAATGGTGAAGTGGGGATCTGAGGGCTGCAGGTTGGAGATTGCCTCCAGAATGGTGAAGTGGGGATCTGAGGGCTGCAGGTTGGAGATTGCCTCCAGAATGGTGAAGTGGGGATCTGAGGGCTGCAGGTTGGAGATTGCCTCCAGAATGGTGAAGTGGGGATCTGAGGGCTGCAGGTTGGAGATTGCCTCCAGAATGGTGAAGTGGGGATCTGAGGGCTGCAGGTTGGAGATTGCCTCCAGAATGGTGAAGTGGGGATCTGAGGGCTGCAGGTTGGAGATTGCCTCCAGAATGGTGAAGTGGGGATCTGAGGGCTGCAGGTTGGAGATTGCCTCCAGAATGGTGAAGTGGGGATCTGAGGGCTGCAGGTTGGAGATTGCCTCCAGAATGGTGAAGTGGGGATCTGAGGGCTGCAGGTTGGAGATTGCCTCCAGAATGGTGAAGTGGGGATCTGAGGGCTGCAGGTTGGAGATTGCCTCCAGAATGGTGAAGTGGGGATCTGAGGCTGTGGGTCGGAGATTGCCTCAAGAATGATGAAGTGGGGATCTGAGGCTGTGGGTCGGAGATTGCCTCAAGAATGGTGAAGTGGGGATCTGAGGCTGTGGGTTGGAGATTGCACCCAGAATGGTGAAGTGAGGATCTGAGGGCTGCAGATTGCCTCCAGAATGGTGAAGTGAGGATCTGAGGACTGCAGGTTGGAGATTGCCCCCAGAATGGTGAAGTGGGGATCTGAGGGCTGCAGGTTGGAGATTGCCCCCAGAATGGTGAAGTGGGGATCTGAGGACTGCAGGTTGGAGATTGCCCACCA
Organism: Nanorana parkeri; assembly: GCF_000935625.1. Classification (NCBI taxonomy): domain Eukaryota; kingdom Metazoa; phylum Chordata; class Amphibia; order Anura; family Dicroglossidae; genus Nanorana; species Nanorana parkeri. Next base: position 240,227 of record NW_017307277.1, on the reverse strand, counting down.
GTGCAGGGAAGTGGGAATCTGAGGCTGTGGGTCGGATAATTCCACCAGAATGGTGAAGTGGGGATCTGTGGGTTGTGGGTCGGAGATTGCCTCCAGAATGGTGAAGTGGGGATCTGAGACTGTGGGTCGGAGATTGCCTCCAGAATGGTGAAGTGGGCGAGCTGAGGGCTGCAGATTGCCTCCAGAATGGTGAAGTGGGGATCTGAGGTCTGCATGTTGGAGATTGCCTCCAGAATGGTGAAGTGGGGGATCGGAGGGCTGCAGATTGGCTCCAGAATGGTGAAGTGGGGATCTGAGGTCTGCAGGTTGGAGATTGCCTCCAGAATGGTGAAGTGGGGGATCGGAGGGCTGCAGATTGGCTCCGGAATGGGGAAGTGGGGGTTCCAGAATGGTGAAGTGGGGATCTGAGGTCTGCAGGTTGGAGAGTGCCTCCAGAATGGTGAAGTGGGGATCTGAGGTCTGCAGGTTGGAGAGTGCCTCCAGAATGGTGAAGTGGGGATCTGAGGGCTGCAGGTTGGAGAGTGCCTCCAGAATGGTGAAGTGGGGATCTGAGGCTGTGGGTTGGACATTGCCCCCAGAATGGTGAAATGGGGATCTGAGGGTTGCAGGTTGGAGATTGCCCCCAGAATGGTGAATAGATAGAAACAAATGATAAAGCGCACTCCTGTGAGAAGGACACACTTCAGGAATGTGGATAATGTGGAATGGTGTGCACTGCTCCTCAATACAGGGAGGGAGCCCTGTAGATCACAAACACAATATAAAACAAAAAGGCTGAGAACTACCTAGGTGCGTGCTACTAAACTTGGTAAGCTAACAATAAACACTCGTATAGGTGGTGACTTACTTTACAGTTGGAGTGTCAGCAAGTATATCTGAAGTGGATTGACATCCAGAGTCTTTCTGTTCCAATGACGAAAGGTGAGGGACTGACGGCTCCTGAACCGTGGATGTGGTAAGAGATTGCAGGCACACGTACTCGGCTGGCCAGGCCGAGCCGTGGCAGCTGTAGAGGGAAGGAGTGGATGACTAACGGCTGAGGAACTCAGCTCACCATGTGTCTCCACGCCGTGCTCAGGAAAACTGTCAGGGGTGCACAGAATGTTGTGTATCAGTATTCTACGTCTAGGGGAGAGAGTGGCAGAGCGGGCAATGTCGGCAGTTGGCTACGCGTTTCGAGGGGTTCCCTCTTTATCAAGCCTCAGGGTAGTCTGGTGAAGTGGGGGATATGAGGGATGCAGGTTGGAGAATGCCTCCAGTATGGTGAAGTGGGGGATATGAGGGCTGCAGGTTGGAGATTGCCTTCAGAATGGGGAAGTGGGGATCTGAGCATGTGGGTCGGAGAATGCCTCCAGAATGGTGACGTGGGGATCTGAGGATGTGGGTCAGAGAATGCCTTAAGAATGGTGAAGTGGGGATCTGAGAGCTGCAGATTGCCTCCAGAATGGTGAAGTGGGGATCTGAGAGCTGCAGATTGCCTCCAGAATGGTGAAGTGAGGATCTGAGAGCTGCAGATTGCCTCCAGAATGGTGAAGTGGGGATCTGAGGGCTGCAGAATGCCTCCAGAATGGTGAAGTGGGGATCTGCGAGGTGCAATTAGGAGATTGCCTTCAGAATGGGGAAGTGGGGATCTGAGCATGTGGGTCGGAGAATGCCTCCAGAATGGTGATGTGGGGATCTGAGGGCTGCAGATTGCCTCCAGAATGGTGAAGTGGGGATCTGAGGGCTGCAGGTTGGAGATTGCCCCCAGTGCAGTGAAGTGGGGATCTGAGGGCTGCAGGTTGGAGATTGCCCCCAGTGCAGTGAAGTGGGGATCTGAGGCTGAAGTGGGGATCTGAGAATGCCTCCAGAATGGTGAAGTGGGGATCTGAGAATGCCTCCAGAATGGTGAAGTGGGGATCTGAGAATGCCTCCAGAATGGTGAAGTGGGGATCTGAGGGCTGCAGGTCTTCCCTTCAAACCAGAAAGCTGTAGCTGTACACATTGATATTATTTGACATGAGTCCTCATCGTGCTGTTGTGGCTTTGCTAACCACCGGCTGTAGATTATAACCATCCGGAGAGAATCCCGTGGTGTAAGCCCGCCATTTCCCAGAATTTCTGAAGGCTGCAACACTTGCGTCATGGAAAATGCTGCTTGTATAAGAGCACCTCCCACCACGCATGGTCATAAATTCAGCAGAACGCTGTGAAGTGAAGGCGTTAAACACGGTCTCCTTCCATACAAGAAGTCATCGCTGGAAGCAACACGCATTGTACGTCTTGTCATTTACTGCAGAGGACTTAATGTGGGTCTTGGAAGTGTGCAGAGTGACACCGCAGAGGTGGCGGCTTGTGTTGTGTATTTTTACATTTTGCGGGGAA
>NW_017307277.1:231981-237630 GCF_000935625.1 Nanorana parkeri | reverse complement strand
AGGGGGTGGTAAAGGGACAGTAAAAGGATAGAGGGGGGGAAACCGAGGAGACAACAAAAGGGACAATAAGGGGACAGTGAGAAGACTGTGTGAGGGAGGGGATGGTGAAGGGTTCGGCGCTTTCTGGGCATTAATTCCGCATTGGGGCAGCGTCCGCTGCTTCCAAGCAGGGGGTCCCAGCACATATCATCAAACACCTTGGTCGCTGGAGTTCTGGCTGCTTTGTCCGATATATTCCGGAGCCACAGACAGAGCTGGTCCGAGCTTTCGGCAAGTTGGTGGATTAGCAGGTTAGCGCACAGTTCCTACACTTCTCAGTTGGTTTTTGCCCCCTTTTAGGCATACTGACCTGAGAAGGCCAAGGCACACCACAGGCCATTGGGGGGGTGGCGGGGTATCACTTACTTGAGAAGGCTCGGACCACAAATATATATAGCTCCAGGCCAGTAAGACTTGTATACAAGGGATGTGTACATAGTTCAGGGCTCAGTATCAGATTTATAGGGAATGGGATATGTCTATAGTTGTGATCCCAGCGGCAGAGAAGTATTTGTTGCTCACAGTGAGATGGAGCGTCAGAAATGCACAGAAAGTCTTCACTGTATATGAATATTAAATGGCAAGAGGGAGTAAATAAATTGGGGGAAATGTGTGTATATAGGTGAGACCCACTGTCAGGCCTCTACACAAGGGAACATGTATATAACATATATACACCGAGTGGCCAGATTATTATGACCCCTCCCCCCATCAGTACTTCGTTGGGCCGCCTGGTGACTCCGCGAGATGGTGAAAGGTGATGCGAGGAATCTGACACGGCGCTGTCACCCTTCTGTTGTCTTGTACCAGTCTTGCCCCTCCCCCGTTCTGTCCTAACATTGACTAGTCGCTGACGGCCACAATTCGCACGCTCAGACCCAGAGTTTCGGCTGACAGTCCGGTCTTTAAACACTTTAACAATGAGCTGCTCTTGAACATGTAACGCATTCTGCTGTGTTGCTGATACTCGCTCCATGGCTCCGAGCGCCAACAATCATCCCGCGTTCCAAGGCGGTTACATCGCGTTGTTTCCCCGAATCTTCCCAATCACTTCTACTGTCGTGGTAACCAACCCGCTTCCCTATTTATAATGGTCCGGCCCTCTAGCAACTTCAGCGCCACATCATAGCTCATTAGCCTACAAACGTCAGGTGGTCATAATAATCCGGCCACTCAGTGTATATAATAATCCGGCCACTCAGTGTATATAATAATCCGGCCACTCGGTGTATATAATAATCCGGCCACTCGGTGTATATAATAATCCGGCCACTCGGTGTATATAATAATCCGGCCACTCGGTGTATATAATAATCCGGCCACTCGGTGTATATAATAATCCGGCCACTCGGTGTATATAATAATCCGGCCACTCGGTGTATATAATAATCCGGCCACTCGGTGTATATAATAATCCGGCCACTCGGTGTGTATATATATATAGTGTATATGGACTTATGGCCATGACTGGTCAACTGAAAGCTAGATTTCTGTTGCTCCCGGCTGGCCCAGTTCCTGGTACGGACGTATAGTTACTGCGCTGTATCGGGCACCAGAAAGATACAAATCACATCACAACCGCAAATACCTTCAGCCATTAAAGATCAGCCAACAAGTGCCGGCAGAGACCGCTGAAACCTCACTGCAATCACACAGTCTGCTCAATACACTTTAACCTAAATTCTCTGTAATCAAGCCAGATGAGGAGGAGGAAGAGATGAGGAGGAGGAAGAGATGAGGAGGAAGAGATGAGGAGAAGGAGGAGGAAGAGATGAGGAGGAGATGAGGAGGAGGAAGAGATGAGGAGAAGGAGGAGGAAGAGATAAGGAGGAGATGAGGAGGAGGAAGAGATGAGGAGGAGGAAGAGACGAGGAGGAGGAAGGGATGAGGAGGAGGAAGAGATGAGGAATAGGAAGAGATGAGGAGTAGGAAGAGATGAGGAGGAGGAAGAGATGAGGAATAGGAAGAGATGAGGAGGAGGAAGAGATGAGGAGGAGGAAGAGATGAGGAAGGGTGTATGTTCTTTGTAAAGCATCAGAAATGAAATAGCCAGGGCTGACACCACCACCGGCAGGTATTTTTGCTGAGACACACTTTTAGTGCCAAACCACAGACATTCAGTAATATTGAAGGGCTTCTTTCACCGCTTTCTTACCCCCCTTTACATGGCAACCACTTTTCCTATAGCCTGGCAAACACTTTTCTTGATTGGCTACCACAACAAATGCAACCAGCCAATCTCGTAAGGTGAGGCCTAAATCCAAAGACCTGTTGGATGTTGTCCAACGTTAGACTTTCCCGTTCCTGACTCCAATGGAGAAATCTTCACCTTTTAGCGTTGGTTGGAATGGGAAGTGGTTGGCTTATGGGTCATAGTTTTATTGCTTGATGTGGAAAAGAACAGAATGAGGGTGCAAGCCGCCAGAGCCATTCATCCATTTGTTCCATGATAAGACTTTGCTGCATTGGAGTAAAGCACTCCCGTTTCGCTGTATCGTATACATTGTCATGTCTGTGTCCACATCGGGGAGGTTTTCCCTCACTACCTTTCCTGAGGCAAGTAACAAATAGCTGCTGAGGTTTCATTCCTTTCTCTATCACTTTCTGTTTCTGCTAAAGAAATGTCCCATCACTTCCTATTTTGGTGACTACGCCGTCACCAGGATAGGAAATTGAAGAAAATCATCCGAGTGGGACAACAGATAACAATAAACCTAAGATATATGTTCCAACCCTTCACTACAATGGAAGATTGAACTAGATGTATTCACACTTCCATTTCAATCTTCCGTGTGATAAATAAACATTAAGAAGCCACAAGAAGCCCTAATGTGGTTGCTGCCATTGATTCTCCGGTTCCCGCAGCACCGTTCTGGGCTCATGCCAGTGGCGTAACAATCACCATAGCGACCCAGGCGCTCGCTATGGGGCCCGGGGCACAGTGGGGCCCGGCCAGATGCCGCGCGGGCCGCCCGGGTCGCTATGGGATCTTCTGCTGCTGGCTTTCACTGGCGTCTTCTCATGCGTTTTGTCCTGAAGTCCTGGATATGAGACGTGGTTGCAGCGTTGATGGAAGAGATATTTGCAGGAAGAATGGAGCATACCGCCCCTCACCCGGTTAGACTCGTATGACCTCGCCATAGAAGAGATTTGATGTCTCCGATGTCTTTATTTTCCAGAGTAAACTCTGAGCACACAATCCCCCTCCCGACTCCGGGGAGCCTGAAATATTTACCAGCCCTCTTATCTGAAGACTCCGTCTAACGAGCCAAATAAAATATTAAATCTGCCTGATTAAAATCCAATCTTTCCCTTCTGTTTCTTTACAGCTGATAATACGGAAATGAATCAGAGCGCCATGCCTGACAGCTCTCTGAATTTAATTAGCGGGCGCAGCTTGTCCTCCAAAAAGACCCCGTGTGTACCTGCCGCCTCAGGTATACTCCACTTCCACCCGTTTAATCCTCACCGAATCTCATCCATCACACGGAGATCTGCAGTCACACGGGGACGCTACAGGACTGCCATTCCAGTCCTGTTATCTGGTGGTTAGTCTGGGGATCGGCATGACCTGTGCACCCCACATAGCAGGCAAGGCATCAGTCACAAAACCTGCATCTTTCCTTTAACCAAGTCTGGTGTCACGGATGGTCTACATGCAGTTGGAGTGCTAATGACGTGTTATGTACTAACCTATCACCGCTCCTCTCTTCTCCTGCAGATATCTCACACGATATCACTCCTATTGATACCTTTTCACTCTCTGTACATCGCCATCTGTCATAGACGCAATGTATTCCACACATTATCACGTCACTAAACAATCTGTCATCATTTTGCCTCCTCTATATGAGGGGGTCTGCCAGATCTAACACCCCCAACATCCATTGTGGGTAGGTGGCTGTGAAAACTTGGAGAAGACAGATTGGGAAGAGAACAAGAATGGTGAGAGGAGTGATGGATATTACAACGAAGGAGTGATGGGTGATATAACAGGAGGAGTGATAGAGGTCCCTCCAGAACTTAGATGGGTCTTCTGTATAGATATTGACTCTGGGACAAAGATGGGTCTTGTGTGTGAATACCGACCGCAGAGCATAGATCAGTCTAGTGTGTAGATGCTGACCCCAGGACAGAGATGGGTCCTTAGTCAAGTAGCTGATCCCCAGGACAGAGATGGGTGCTTAGTCAAGTAGCTGACCCCAGGACAGAGATGGGTCTTCTGTATAGATATTGACCCTAGTACAGAGATCGGTCTAGTGTGTAGATACTGACTCTGGGACAGAGATGGGCCCTGTGTCAAGTAGCTGACCCCAGGACAGAGATGGGTCCTTAGTCAAGTAGCTGACCCCAGGACAGAGATGGGTCCTTAGTCAAGTAGCTGACCCCAGGACAGAGATGGGTCCTTAGTCAAGTAACTGACCCCAGGACAGAGATGGGTCCTTAGTCAAGTAGCTGACCCCAGGACAGAGATGGGTCCTTAGTCAAGTAGCTGACCCCAGGACAGAGATGGGTCTTCTGTATAGATATTGACCCTAGTACAGAGATCGGTCCTGTGTTTAGATACTGAACAGGCTGATGTCTGAGACTCTCCATGTTTTCATGCACTTTCAGCTTATTGTGACTGTCACTTCCTTGTCTATCAAATTTTTATAAGGCCAATCTATTTCTTCCGCCAGCACAATAATTAGTCAGGGGGGTCTTTCAGACATCAGCTCTTCACATCTCTCGCTTCCCCTCTGGCAGCCTCAGCAAAACATCTGAATTCTGTCCCGGTGGACTTATAAATACTTTAAATGGTCCCAAACTGTATAGAGCTTGTAGCTGTGAATTCTAGTTTTGCTACCAGTGCAACACTGTTCATCCGAGATAATTCCAAAGTTAAATAACCTGCATGATTATTCATGTGTACCACAGTTCTTTGAAAGACATGACATCCCAGACATGAATCCACAGTTTCACAGTCCTAGATTAGGAAGGGTGTCGAAATCCCTGTACTGGGACAGTCCCTTAGTCCAAATTCAGAAAGAGTTACAAAATCTTAAAGCTGCGACAGTCCCATGGTCTAACCTCAAGAAAAATGCTGGAATCCCAGCACTGGGAAGGTCCTACAGTCCAAGGTCAAGAAGAGCCCCAAACTCTTGTTCAAACTCAGGAAGTGCCTCAAAATCCCAGCACGGGAACCGTACATCAGTCTAAGTGCAGGAAACGTCCTGAAGCCCATAATAAGAGTTCCAGAAGAACCCTGAAATCCTAGCACTGGGATAAGCTCATAGTCCATGCTCAGGAAGTCCTGAAGCCTCAGCGCTGGGATAGTCCAGCAGGGTGCAGCCTATGCCAGAATTTGGTTCACTTTTCATGTATTCCTATTTCGTTTGGTATTTCTTTTCTTTAGTATGCTGAAGTTATCTGTCTATGATGTATCTTGAGATATGCAGAAAAATGACATTATCGGCCCTGCTGAACACTTGTCTGAATACTTATCTGTTCAGACTGATGGGTGCAGAAATGGGAGAGAACGGATGCAATGTCACATGATCTGTGTACCCTATAGACACTCCCTGTATGGTGATCTGTGGTCATAGGGATCCTTGTTCATTGGGTTATCCT
>NW_017307277.1:222372-231918 GCF_000935625.1 Nanorana parkeri | reverse complement strand
GCCTCCTCCAAACGCTTCACCCTTGGGTGGATAACTTATCTAGGTCCTAGACTGTGCACTTCTCCAGCCTCCTCCAAACGCTTCACCCTTGGGTGGATAACTTATCTAGGTCCTAGACTGTGCACTTCTCCAGCCTCCTCCAAACGCTTCACCCTTGGGTGGATAACCCTGTAAATATCCAGTACTAAAAGGTGGTGAAACCCAGGAACTGAAGAATTGTAGATAAATGACCCCCCCCCCCGACCATAGTTCACCATATGGACAGATGGAAGGATAACCCAATGAACAAGGATCCCTATGACCACAGATCACCCTACAGGGAGTGTCTATAGGGTCCTAGACTCTAGGACAACATAGCTGAACCGGAAGTTAATTCAATTGGAGAATTTTTCCAAATCGACTATTTTAGCCTAGATTGTTCCCTTCTGTCCTCTCCAAACTCCTCACCCTTTTGTGAAGGACCCTATTGAAGTGATCTGGCCAGTGAGGTTTTACAAGCCACAGCCAAGTCTCTAATGCAGGGCTGGAAATTCCCTCTACCAGACTTCAGTGGTGGTGCCATTTCCAGGGCAGAGCGCACCTCTACAAGCACGACATACAATGATGTCCCCTAACCAGAGACTAGCACTACTTCCAGGAGTCAGGCGGTGATGGTTAGATGGGGGACTTCATTAGACATGTGCGATTCGTTTCGTTACGAATCGAAATTCGTACTAATTTTCCTGAAATTCGTAGATTCGTAAGCAATTGCAGTTTCCGAACTTATATCCGAAATACGAAATTCCGAATTTCGAATCCGAATTTCTTTGACACGGGAACTAATAATATTACCACTGTGAATGAGGTTGAACAACATGACAAGATTTTTTTTTAATCCGAAATACGGACCCGCTGCTGCTGAGAGTCGCATTACAATACACAGGCAGGAAATACGAAATTCCGTTGACGTATTTTCGTTCCGTTACGAACATTCGTTATATTGAAGGTAAAAAGCAAAGTACATTTATATTGGAGTTGATGGTAGTTCCGAAATACGAAATTCGGATATGGAATCTGTTAATGGAATTCGTATTTCGGATAAAAACACAACTACCACATCGACTCCAATATTAACGAAGGTATTTTTGCTTTTTAACTTCATCATAACGAATGTTCGTAAAGTTACGAAAATGTGCCGAAACTAACGAAAATACGTATTTCGTACGAATCCGAATTTAGTTTCGGATACGAATTACGAAATACGAAATAACGGATATTACGAAACGGAACGAAACGAAACGGAACAAATTTTTTGACGGCGCACAAGTCTAGACTTCATACCATCCCCTTAATATTTGGTCTTGGTGTCCTAGGCCAGTCCAGTGAAAGTACAACAGGCCATCATGGGGTCAGCGAGTAGAGTAAACGTCGGTCTCTTGCGATGGCGACGCTCCTCGGGGCTGCTGCTCTTCGTATTGCAGAAGCTGCAGATTTGTCTCTGATTTGTTATAGAGTAAAAGGTGATTTGAGCTGGCCGGAGTCCCTGGGATGTTGGTGCAGAAATTCTCTATAAATCAGGAACAGACAGTAAATGAGACGGAAGGAGAAGGAAGCGGACTGCATTGCATGAATCATCGTGAGGGAAATAACACTTACAGATAGATCCATCAAATTATATTTATGAGCAAACAATGAAATATATTCATAGAATGATCAGTTTTCCTGTGACCGTGAAGCTGCGCTGTGCAGACCATCCTGGCCCAGCGATAAATCACAATTTACCCAGAATTCAGCTGGATATTCTCTCCCATCGAGCAAATGAGGAATAATAGAGAAATTTGTGACTTCAGCGAAGTCGGGCGAGAGTTTCAGAAAAACGTAGAGTTTGCTCACTCGACGAACCCAGGGGTGTATCTACCACAAGGCAAACTAGGCATTTGCCTAGGGCGGCACTTTCTAGGGGGGCGACAGAAAACGACGCCCCAAACCAATGAGGTAGAAAGGGCCGGACTTGCCTTTGGGCATACTAGGCACTTGCCCGTGGGCCGAGTCTGGGCGGCACGGAATCAGGCAGTGGCGGCTGCCTAAAGAGGCAAACTAGGCGGCCGCAAGGCCCTAAGAGCGGCTGCCCAATTAGAGAGCTGCCCGGTGGAGGGGAGGGCCTAGCGAGATGCGGTCCAGCTGGCTTTGTACAGGAGGTGGAGGAGAAGCAGCGGGTGGTTCGGGGCTGGCCATAGCATGTGATCTGATGGCGACATGTCCCAGAAGCAGGCTGGGGACTGCAATGTATCCTGTTGGTACTGATTGCACTTCGAGCTGCAGGCAAGAGGAGCAGCACATGTATCAGGAAAGGGACTAAGACCCTGCATAGCCCACCATAGACCCCATACAGTCCACACGGGACCATGCATAGCTATCCTGAGACCCCGTGTGCGCTGCATCCAGTGACTGACAGGTTGCGCAAAGTGTCCTAAACAGGATGGGGGTGGGGCAAATTTAGATTGAGGGGGCCCCGACTTTAGTCTTGCCTAGGGCAGCACAAAACCAAAATACACCACTGCACTAATCCATGCAATTGTCAGCCAAAACATGCAGCAGCAATGTATGCATGCGACCCTGCAGATACAGGTCAGAAGCTTCAGTTATTGATCACATCAAAGACCACAATGGGGAACAATGTGACTGTAGAATGATTGTTGGTGCCGGACGGCACTGCCAGTGAGTGGCAGTTCTGTGGACAGAAACTCCGTGTTGGTAAGAAAGGTCAGAGAAGAATGGCCGGACTGGTTGAAGTTGATTGGCTACGGCTGCAACAGGACAACCAGACCAATCGATCAGATTCAAATGGCTTTATTGGCTCATAGTATGATGACATACACCAGCCAACACATTTCAGGGGCCAAAACATCCCCCTTCATCAGAGCTACAATAATACCGCGTTTCCCCCGAAAATAAGACACTGTCTTATATTTTTTTTGGCTCAAAAAAACACACCGGGTCTTATTTTTTTTAATGTACCGTGTTTCCCCGATAGTAAGACCTAGCGCTATCATCGGGGATGTCTGTAATGTAAGACCTACCCCGAAAATAAGACCTAGTTCGGTGGTAGGTCTTATATTACAGAGATCCGCTAGGTCTTACTTTCGGGGTAGCCGCACATAAACTGAATTTTTTTTCGGGGAAACGGGGTATGTAGAAGGTGTATGATGCAATCCCGCCAACATGGAGCAGAATCCTGCCTCGTATTACTACAGTGTTCCCAATGAATTGCACAGGCAGCCAGGTGAGGAAACCTCCAGTCCTCTTAGAATATTTCACTTTGTGTCACCTGGAATCCTTTCTTCTCACTTCCTGATGTGTCTCTAGGCCCGGGAAGCGAAGAGAAATCTCTTCATACAGCAAAAGGTTGTACCCATTCCCCTACACTATTCAGCATTAAATTAAAAAAACGTTTGGCTTTAGAAATATGTGAAATAAGTGCGAGTGACAGTTGATGGTTCCCTTCAATATGAGAACATGGCGCGCACTGCAAGATTTGCTTTGCTCTGTGATTTATCCAGCTGCTCTAGATTGGCGGTTAAGCATCCCAGATGTCAGGAAGTAGCTGGGTGAGAGGCAGCATTCTGTTCTGGCAGAGCAACATATAATGATGGCGTTCATAGCATCCAGTCAAATACATGCTTTCATTTCCTAAACTATAAAATGACATCTTTAATATGGTTGGTCGGCACTTTTCATGCTCGGGGGCAGGGGCGGAACTAGAAATCACAGGGCCCCATACCAAAATTTTGTATGGGGCCCTGTGATTTCTGGTTACACCCCTTGAAGAGCCCACCTGAGGGTGACCCTGCAGAGCCCACCCTATACTCTCTATGGTGGGATCTGCAGGGTCACCTTCAGGTGGGCTGGTCACACTCCTTACCTGTCCGCCTCTTCTTCCTCCATCTTCCCTCCTCCGTTGCCGGGCCCACTCCGTCCTCCGTCGCCGGGCCTGCCTCATAGTCCGTCACCGGCCCCGCCTCCTTCTCTGATGCTGACCCCCGGGCCCCGCCTCCGCCTCCTCCTCCCCGCCACGTCCAGCCTCCTCCTCCGGCAATGGAGAAGAACGCAGCGTTGCACAGATTACGGTGATCTGAACAGCAGTGCGTTCGAACCCATAGCGATGTAGGCGGCCCGCACAGCATCAGGGGGGTGTCCTGGCCGGGCCCCCCTGGGCCCGGGCCCCTTAGCGGCTGCCTGGGTCGCTATGGCTATTGTTACGCCACTGCTCGGGGGTGACCCACGGGCTCGGCTGCCATCTTGTGCATCTGCATATGATTCTGGATTTGGGTGATGATGCATGGCGGTTATCTCTGTGTTAGTAGGTTGGCAGTTGTCTGTAGATCTGTAGAATAGAGAAGACATTACCTTTCATATATTCACTGAAGAAAGATCTCCAGCTTCTTGGGAATTGCATTGGTCTGATATACTCCGCTCATCGATCTGCATTGTGCAGCTCACACTATTAATAATCAACTCCCAGCTCTGTCACAGACAGTGATGGGAAACATGCGATCCGTCACCCTGAGGCTCCGCTCTGGCCTGACAACTAAGCACTATTTTCTGGTGGGGAAGCAGGGGATATATAGAGGGGTGCGGAGCAAAGGGGCCCGCCACATATATACCAATCTGAGTCTCCTTGTAGCTCCTGAAAATTAATGCTAGAGCCGAGCAATGATTACAGTGAATTCAATGATCTAATGTTCTGAATTCTTCGATTTTACATCCAGATGCGTCTGTTCTAGAAATACGCGTCCCTGGAAATCACCAATCTAACACCTGAATATCGTGACTAGGGCAAGCCATAGGTTCCTTCTTGCGCACAATCCCTGCTACGCCACCTCCCCTCAATAACTATCATCCCCAAATAACAGACCACACCATTTTTGGTATAAATGGCTGTAGCAGTTGTTTATTACAAAACGTAAACCAATACACGTAAACATTAGATTAATGTCATCAAGAATTAACTAAATTATGTGTGGGTCCATGCACACACGCACACACCTCTATACAAATATATATAAATGCATGGACACACACATATGGCTGGAGGTCCGTGAAGGCCCCGTTACCCTAATGTCACCATCTCTGCATAACCACAAGGCCCCTAGCCGCAAGACACCCACTCAGGGACAACCACCGGATTGTTGCAGAGACATTTTCAACCTAATACTGTAGTGGTCACCATGCCTGCTGGTGCTACACTACCTGTACACTACCCGTACCCCTGTATATTACCTCTACCCCTGTATATTACCTGTCCCCCTGTATATTACCTGTACCCCTGTATATTACCTGTACCCCTGTATATTACCTGTACCCCTGTATATTACCTGTACCCCTGTATATTACCTGTACCCCTGTATATTACCTGTACCCCTGTATATTACCTGTACCCCTGTATATTACCTGTACCCCTGTATATTACCTGTACCCCTGTATATTACCTGTACCCCTGTATATTACCTGTACCCCTGTATATTACCTGTACCCCTGTATATTACCTGTACCCCTGTATATTACCTGTACCCCTGTATGTTACCTGTACCCCTGTATATTACCTGTACCCTTGTACATTACGGTCTCTCAGGAAGTCGTCCAAAAGCCTCTTGAATGGTTCCAGACTAATTGCTGTAATTACCGCTGAGAAGAACCCCCTCCGCCCCTTGTGTTTGAATTTTTTTTCTACCAGTTTCAGGTGGTGTCCTCTAGTCTTTGTAATGGAATTAATGTCAAAGAGTTTGTTGCTAATGTTGCTATGACTATGGAACATCGTGTACATGAAAATCATGTCCCCCCTTAATCTCCTTACTTCCAGCGTAAACATGTTTAAATTTAGTAGCCGTGTCTCATAGCTCTGGTCCTCCATCCCTTTACGAGTTTGGTCGCCCTCCGCTGGACTTTCTCCAGTTCAAGGATATCCTTTCTGTGGACCGGTGCCCAAAACTGCACCGCATACTCCAGGTGAGGCCGAACCAGTGATGTGTAAAGTGGCAAAATTATAGACCTATCCCTGCAAAATATTCCCTTCTTGATGCAGGACTAGCTTTGCAAAGGGAATTTTCGCCATATTCACCAAGCTAAGGGAAAATTCCATTGTGAAGTGAATATTGCCTTTAACAAATCCACCCATTCATTATATTGCAGGAATTTTCTGCGGAAGTATCATTAGGATGAGGGGTGATAGGTCCTGACAGTCTCAGGACTCGTGTTATAAAAGGATTTCCTTTCCCGTAATCTCTGAAGATGGAGAATGTCCCCAATGTTGGAGAATCCTGAAGCTATGTTTTGTCACATCGGGAGTCTTGTCATTCTTTGTGCCTTCACGCTTCTACTACATGATTACTGAAAGCCTTCAGTATGCCGTCTGGCCTGCTAGAATCACAGAGCGCGAAGCCTTCAGAATAATCCACATTCTGTCCATCCAGAAGTGCCATCACCTCCCCATCAGCTCCTCGCCTGGCAGCTGTGCGTCCGAGCCCTTTACACGCTTACCCGTGTTTGTAATTATACAATTGACACGGCTGTTTCCCAGCGATGTGTCAGTGCGGTTCAGTAATTACCAGCAGATCCCAGAAACAGACGTGGAAATTGTACTGGGGGGAAAGATAAGCTTCATATTGACCTTTCACCAACGACTGGAGTGCGTTCATCTCTGCGCGACGAGGGAAGCGAGGACGGTTAAAGTAATGTAAATGTCGTGGAAAGATAATCTGAACAGAATAAATGGTCACTTGTGGCCCTAGATGAGTCACGGTGGGATATTTCCTGCCTTCCTTGCAGTGTTTATTGTCTCCATGGCTACAAGATGAGTGGTGGCACTCAGTCATCTTTGAGGGACCACAGCTGAGTTTTCACCTTCAGTTACCATTATTAAACCTCAATCTAATATAATCAGCCGGCATACTTCTAGCAATGACCTTCACCGAGGCTTCTGTTACCCCCACCCTTAACCTCTCTGCTCCAGGAGCACATATTCCTTAGGTTGGGAGTTATTTAAGCGGGAAATAAGAAGTGTGAATGGAGGAGATCCATGTACAAGGACATTTATCTCCATGTAAGGTCCAGTATTGATGTTCACAGGAAGCACAGGCTGCAGGAACTTTAAAGAGGTTGTTGTAGGGTCTGAGGTTTATTCTGCTGGTTTCCAACCACCTCAGCACACCTTGGAGGTTATCCATGGGTTAGGGGAGCTTGAGTAAGGACTGCCCCAACTGCACTGATTGACCTTTAGTAAGCCAAAGAGGTCAGGTGCCGAATCTTGGTTGATACCCCCCAGTAGCAGCTACTATATCAACTTTGTGACGGTTCTGTGTTGACAAATCCCAGAAAGAACAAGGTGAAGGAACATTAAAGGAGAACTATGAGGGGGGGGGGTGCTTTTCACTCACCTCATAGTTCTAGCCGACCTGGGACAATGAGACTGTTACAGGTCGGCTCAGTAGATCGGGAAGTGAGCGAACACATACCGACGTTCGCTCACCTCTCGATCCGGTTCTCTGCCATGACAGGGGAGAGGCTGGATTCCCCCCTCCCCGCTCCGATCCGCCAGCGCTGACTGGCGGATCGGATGGGGAGGGGGAGGCTACAGCTGGTTCTGCCTCCAAATAGGTAGAGCCAGTTGTCACTCACGCAGCTGGGCGGATCCAGACATAATTGTCGGGATCCGCTTCAGCTGCGGCGTCTCGGTATACCGCGAGCTGTAGCTCCCTATATACTGAGCCTAGGGTGACGGGAGGACGCTAGTTTGTGTCCTCCCGTTACCATAAGGAGAACTATGGGGAGAAGCCTTAACCCCATAGTTCTCCTTTAAAGAACATCTTTTTTGCAGAGATTGTTGTTTGGTCCAAGGCTAGTCCTGCTCGTCTCCAACCACCACAGTGCCCCTTGGAGGTTATCAGTGCAGGTGCTGGGTGAGCAAAGCTTGAGTGAGGAACTCCCTAACTGGAATTGGCCTTCAGTAAGATGAACGGGTCAGGTGCCGAATCTTGGTCAATATCCCTGGCATCAGATGCTCCATGGACATTCTAAAGGCCGTGTGTTGTCAGTAACAGGAGGAACAAGCTGCAGGAACATTGAAGGAAATGGCTTTTGCAGTGGTGGTTGTTTGGTGTAAGGCTTGGCCTGCTGGTCTCCAAGTCTTCAGCGCACCTCGCAGGTTATCAGTGCAGGTGTTGAGTGAGCAGAGCTTGAGTAAGAAACTCCGTAATGGAGTGATTGGCCAGGCAAACAGGCCAGGTGCTAAATTGTGGTCCGTCAGCTGCTCCATCAACTTTCTGAAGGACCCGTCGGATTGTGCCACGTCTTGTGCAGCCCTCCATTATGTATTTTAGATGTTTTTGCTGCTATTCTATTATCTTGTGCAGAGATTGTGAAGGAGCGAGAAATGTAGACAGCAAATGTAGGGAACACGAGGACAATCTCCTCAACAAGGCCTGATGTTTTGGTCAGACAACACTGGAATTGGCTGAAAGCTTGTATTGGGTGGAGTTGAGATCAGGGGCGTATCTACCGCGAGCGCCGCGGTTCAGAGAAGGGGAGAGAACCGGTGCCCTTCTCAGCGGCGGGGACGCGGGCGGCGGCTTACGAGGACCCGGACGGCAGCTTGCGGGGCCGCGGACGGCGGTTTGCGGCGCTGCGGACGGGCGACCGGTAAGTCCAGTGATTGTTTGTTAGTCCGGGGGTGGGGGGCTGATGGTGAGTGGTGGGGCAGCAGAAAGTGTAAATACACCGCTGGTTGAGATGCGTTCCATATTATGGATAAGGCGTTTATATCTTGGCTGATGGGAGCAGTAGCCCTCAGCAGACAAATAAACTTTACTGATTAGACTTCAGGACCCGGGATTGGTCAGCGCTGGCCTGCTATCGGCTGTTTCTACACTTGACTTGTATGTAAAAGATGAAGATAATTGCGGTAAGAAGTCAGCAGATGGTACGAGGCCAATGGGATGGGAATGCAGCTAGACGTAATCAGATTTGGAGGTTGTGAAGAGAACAGAAAAGATTCACGCCGTGATAAAACGAGAACAGCGGCCAACACTAAGAGAAAACCGTGTGAGATTTCACACGGAGAGTGTGTGCAAAACCATTCCCCAAATAGTATAATTACAGTATTAAATATTAAAGATTTGCTGCATTACACAAGTTCCTGCCGCCACCTCCAGACACTGTCCCTTAAAGCTGAACACACCTCTGTGTTCATCAATGCATCAGAAATGGTACCCGGGAGCTGCTATCAGCCCCTTATAGTTCCTGAGGGGAGAACCAGCACAAGAAGCCGATCAGATGCGCTCAGGGGCGTATCTGCCGCGAGGCAAACAAGGCGTTTGCCTGGAGCAGCAGATTCACAGAGAGCGGCACCCCGGGTGACACTCACGCGGATGGGATGACGCGGACCGTCGGCCTGGAGAGTGGACGGCGTGACGGCGCGTGCAGACGGCGGGCGGCGTTGATTCGCGGTGAGTCCGTAAGCCCGGGGGGGTGCTGTCGGTGAAGCGGTGCAGGGTCTGTCCGGGGGGGGGGAGG
>NW_017307277.1:216420-221775 GCF_000935625.1 Nanorana parkeri | reverse complement strand
GTTAAATACACCGCTGGATGCGCTATAATGCAGAGGAGCACGCTAATGGGAGGAGAGAGCAGAGTGAAAGAGAAATGAGCTTATCAGTCTGCTGCTTCTCCTATCACTGTCTAGTCACAGAATGGGGGAGGGACAAGACCTGTATGTACAGCAGATAAAAATCAGATCTCTGGCACTGCTAGACAGGGGCAGAGCTGTTTTAAATAGCATTAGATGAACAGAAATAAAAATCCTTTGGTAGGTTTAAGGCCGGGTTCACACCTAGGCGTATTGAATATGCGCGTTTGTCGCGCGTTTTTACCGCGATTCGCGGTAAACGCGCGTGCTACTTGGCTGTATCCCAATGGAAACGTGAGACCAAAACGCCCCCAAAGAAGCTCAGGGACCTTTTCAGGCGTAGGCCGTTTTGTAGCGCGTTCAGACGGGCTGAAATACGGCGAGGTGTGAACCACGCCCATAGGAAACAATGCGATTTTCATGTTTGAGCGTTTTGTAGAGCGTTCGTAGAGCGTTGAACGCACGACAAAAACGTAAAGGTGTGAACAGGGCCTAAGGACTGGTTCACACCAAATGCAGAGCAGATCCAGTCAGGTTTCTGCACACGCAGTGCAGTGGGTTGTGCCGCGTTTTTGATGCATTCCGGGCCGCTTTTGCTAAAAAAAACAATTATTTTTATTTTTTTTAAGTTTAACATGGGCTTTCAGGCACTTGCAGGGGCGTATCTGCCGCGAGGCAAACAAGGCGTTTGCCTGGAGCGGCAGATTCCCTGAGAGCGGCACTTGCTGTGGTTCTCTCCCCTTGATAAATTTTATTTATCAAGGGAAGAGAACCGGAGGCTATCGTAGCGTTAAGCCCTCATAGCTCCCACATATATATTGTATTTGTGTTTTTATCTGTTTGCTCGGAGTTCGGCTTTAATGTCTGAGCTCGAAATGCTTAGTACACACCTTATTCTCTGTGCGTGAATCCTCACCTTCGTGCTGGATTTGTCATGACCTCCTGCCATGCTGCTGAACCCGATATTGAGTCTTCTCCGTCTCCTATTGGAAGAGATTTCAATCAGATGAACCTCTGAACGGGGAACCATCAATAAAATGAGGACAATTCTGTGGTTTTCGGGTGTTTTTCTGTATTCTGGATCTGTTTGTGGTGAAGGACATTAGAGTGTATCTGGACTAACGTGTGAGGAGATATATTCTATATATTGTACTAGAAATGTGTAACTGTATACGGGAAGTTCTGTGTTCTATGCCATCTGTCAATTTCCTCCCAAGTCAGCACACAAATATCAGAACAAAACGTGTGGAGTCCGTACCTGGATGATGGTTGGGGATAGTAGATGGGGGTAATAGATGAGGCTATGGTACCTGGATGATGGTTGGGGATAGTAGATGGGGGTAATAGATGAGGCTATGGTACCTGGATGATGGTTGGGGATAGTAGATGGGGGTAATAGATGAGGCTATGGTACCTGGATGATGGTTGGGGATAGTAGATGGGGGTAATAGATGAGGCTATGGTACCTGGATGATGGTTGGGGATAGTAGATGGGGGTAATAGATGAGGCTATGGTACCTGGATGATGGTTGGGGATAGTAGATGGGGGTAATAGATGAGGCTATGGTACCTGGATGATGGTTGGGGATAGTAGATGGGGGTAATAGATGAGGCTATGGTACCTGGATGATGGTTGGGGATAGTAGATGGGGGTAATAGATGAGGCTATGGTACCTGGATGATGGTTGGGGATAGTAGATGGGGGTAATAGATGAGGCTATGGTACCTGGATGATGGTTGGGGATAGTAGATGGGGGTAATAGATGAGGCTATGGTACCTGGATGATGGTTGGGGATAGTAGATGGGGGTAATAGATGAGGCTATGGTACCTGGATGATGGTTGGGGATAGTAGATGGGGGTAATAGATGAGGCTATGGTACCTGGATGATGGTTGGGGATAGTAGATGGGGGTAATAGATGAGGCTATGGTACCTGGATGATGGTTGGGGATAGTAGATGGGGGTAATAGATGAGGCTATGGTACCTGGATGATGGTTGGGGATAGTAGATGGGGGTAATAGATGAGGCTATGGTACCTGGATGATGGTTGGGGATAGTAGATGGGGGTAATAGATGAGGCTATGGTACCTGGATGATGGTTGGGGATAGTAGATGGGGGTAATAGATGAGGCTATGGTACCTGGATGATGGTTGGGGATAGTAGATGGGGGTAATAGATGAGGCTATGGTACCTGGATGATGGTTGGGGATAGTAGATGGGGGTAATAGATGAGGCTATGGTACCTGGATGATGGTTGGGGATAGTAGATGGGGGTAATAGATGAGGCTATGGTACCTGGATGATGGTTGGGGATAGTAGATGGGGGTAATAGATGAGGCTATGGTACCTGGATGATGGTTGGGGATAGTAGATGGGGGTAATAGATGAGGCTATGGTACCTGGATGATGGTTGGGGATAGTAGATGGGGGTAATAGATGAGGCTATGGTACCTGGATGATGGTTGGGGATAGTAGATGGGGGTAATAGATGAGGCTATGGTACCTGGATGATGGTTGGGGATAGTAGATGGGGGTAATAGATGAGGCTATGGTACCTGGATGATGGTTGGGGATAGTAGATGGGGGTAATAGATGAGGCTATGGTACCTGGATGATGGTTGGGGATAGTAGATGGGGGTAATAGATGAGGCTATGGTACCTGGATGATGGTTGGGGATAGTAGATGGGGGTAATAGATGAGGCTATGGTACCTGGATGATGGTTGGGGATAGTAGATGGGGGTAATAGATGAGGCTATGGTACCTGGATGATGGTTGGGGATAGTAGATGGGGGTAATAGATGAGGCTATGGTACCTGGATGATGGTTGGGGATAGTAGATGGGGGTAATAGATGAGGCTATGGTACCTGGATGATGGTTGGGGATAGTAGATGGGGGTAATAGATGAGGCTATGGTACCTGGATGATGGTTGGGGATAGTAGATGGGGGTAATAGATGAGGCTATGGTACCTGGATGATGGTTGGGGATAGTAGATGGGGGTAATAGATGAGGCTATGGTACCTGGATGATGGTTGGGGATAGTAGATGGGGGTAATAGATGAGGCTATGGTACCTGGATGATGGTTGGGGATAGTAGATGGGGGTAATAGATGAGGCTATGGTACCTGGATGATGGTTGGGGATAGTAGATGGGGGTAATAGATGAGGCTATGGTACCTGGATGATGGTTGGGGATAGTAGATGGGGGTAATAGATGAGGCTATGGTACCTGGATGATGGTTGGGGATAGTAGATGGGGGTAATAGATGAGGCTATGGTACCTGGATGATGGTTGGGGATAGTAGATGGGGGTAATAGATGAGGCTATGGTACCTGGATGATGGTTGGGGATAGTAGATGGGGGTAATAGATGAGGCTATGGTACCTGGATGATGGTTGGGGATAGTAGATGGGGGTAATAGATGAGGCTATGGTACCTGGATGATGGTTGGGGATAGTAGATGGGGGTAATAGATGAGTATATTGTACCTGGATAATGGTTGGGGATAGTAGATGGGGGTAATAGATGAGTATATTGTATCTGGATAATGGTTGGGGATAGTAGATGGGGGTAATAGATGAGGATATGGTGCCTGGATAATGGTTGGGGATAGTAGATGGGGGTAATAGATAAGGATCCAGTACCGGGATAATGGTTGGGGATAGTAGATGGGGGTAATAGATGAGTATATTGTATCTGGATAATGGTTGGGGATAGTAGATGGGGGTAATAGATGAGGATATGGTGCCTGGATAATGGTTGGGGATAGTAGATGGGGGTAATAGATAAGGATCCAGTACCGGGATAATGGTTGGGGATAGTAGATGGGGGTAATAGATGAGTATATTGTATCTGGATAATGGTTGGGGATAGTAGATGGGGGTAATAGATGAGGATATGGTACCTGGATAATGGTTGGGGATAGTAGATGGGGGTAATAGATGAGGATCCGCGGTACCTGGATAATGGTTGGGGATAGTAGATGGGGGTAATAGATGAGGCTATGGTACCTTGGATAATGGTTGGGGATAGTAGATGGGGTAATAGATAAGGTTCCGGTACCTGGATGATGGATGGGGATAGAAGATGAGGATACAGTTCCTTGATAATGGTTGGGGAAAGTAGGTGGAGGTAATATGAGGATATGGTACCTAGATAATTGTTAGGAATAGTAGATGGGGGTAATAGATGAGGATAACTGGATAATGGATGGTTGGTTGGGGATAGTAGATGGGGGTAATAAATAAGGTTATACAGTACCTGGACAATGGTTGGGGATAAAAGATGGGGGTATTAGGGGAGTATATTGTACCAAGATAATGTATTGATGTAGATAGTAGATGGGGGCAATAGATGAGAATACAGTTTCTTGATAATGGTTGGGGATAGTAGATGGGGGTAATAAATGAGGATATTGTACCCAGATAATGAATGTATGGATGTGGATAGAAGATGGGGGTAATAGATGAGAATACAGTTTCTGGATAATGGTCGGAGATAGTAGATGGGGTAATAGATGAGGCTATGGTACCTGGATAATGAATGTATGGATGTGTATTGTAGATGGGGGTAATAGATGAGGATATGGTACCTGGTTAATGGTTGGGGATAGTAGATGGGGGTAATAGATGAGAATATGGTACCTGGTTAATGGTTGGGGATAGTAGATGGGGGTAATAGATGAGGCTAGGGTACCTGGTTAATGGTTGGGGATAGAAGATGGGGGTAATAGATGAGGATATGGTACCTGGTTAATGGTTGGGGATAGAAGATGGGGGTATTAGGTGAGGATACTGTCTCTGGATAATGGTTGGGGATAGTAGATGGGGGTGGCAACCACAACCACAATGTGTTAGTGACCTCGCATGGGGCACAGTTACCTATAGTGACCAATCAGATATCATGTCTTATACGGCAGAAAGGAGTAAGAATGAAGGGGTTTGGTTGCTTTGGGCGTCTGGTCCTCTTCCCTGTAGGTTTCCTCTCTCCAGTCGTGCCGGTGATGGAGGACAGAAGGCCCGTTCTCGTCTCTTTGAAGGTCCCACAATCCCTCCCTGTAGGCCATGATATGAGATTGGCAGTCAGTTTGCTATCGGGAATGGGAAGATAACCTGGACGTTATTGAAGGGAGCGTCTGTCAGCAGCCAGGAAAATAGATTTTTCTTCCCCGGCAGAAGCCTCACTGATGGTTTTTTAGTCCGGGCCTCACGCTGTTTAGTATACAAAGCCGATGTCTGAAGTCGAGGAATGGCAGGGCGGGCAGAGCTTTGGATGCTGCCTGCACCCGGCGGT
>NW_017307277.1:214758-216057 GCF_000935625.1 Nanorana parkeri | reverse complement strand
ATGTCGGTCATGGCAGGCAGAGTCTTCTGTCGGCCTCCAGACTAATCTCACCTTCCAGACTCGGCTGGGCCTCCTCCCCTCCCTCACCTCATTTACTGCACGACTTTTATCTCCTGACTGTGGAGATGTCACATTGTTCCCGATGTAGGCCGAGCCAGACAAACGTCATAATTACATTGCACTCACCCAGATCGCGGTGATAAGTGAGGCGACGCGCTGCGCCCACTCCTCCACGTCCTCTGATGATTAGTCTTTATCCGGGAACATGAAGGGCCCACATTTCAGAAAGGCGCCTTTCATCCCGCGTGGCACCTGGCGGCCTCATTTGGGGGAATTAGTCAGGAAAAGAGAAATCTATAACGGAGTTAATTATTAGACCTGTGTACGGGGATTAGCGTGCTTTCCTAATATTGTGATAAAATTCCCCAATACAAGTGTTTGTGGAGTGGAAGATAACGCGCGCGTTCCTCAGAAGTCACGCACAGGCAGACCACGTCTCATCGCCGCATTGTATTGCTTTAGAATATTTTCTGCACAATGTCAACATTCTACGCATTGTCTTCCGGAATGTTCTCATCAGTTGTACCTGGAATTCCCTCTTGGTCCACATTGTGGTGGTTTATGGCCGAGCGTGGTGAGGGAATGTATACAGGAAAAAACAACAAAAGGAAAAAAGACACAGCGCTCTCTTGGGAATGTGGGGTAGGTGTGGATGCGGTCAATGAGGATCGCTGCTCTAAGAACAGGGGGAGAAACCTGTGAACATGGAAGTGAGGCAATAAGAGCGCAGATCCTGGGAGTGTGAATGGTGTAGGGACACCCAGTGTCTATGGAATACAGGTAGAAAAGGATGAGCTTGAGAAAGCTTGAGAAAGAGGATCTCCTCGAAACGCGTCGCTCCTTCACCACGGCTCCGTGCACGTCCTTCCCCAGCCTTCTGTCACTTCCACTCCATCACGTCCCAAAACACCGCGATCAAGACCAGAGGCAGCCTCTCCACTAGCCCTCCGGCATACACAGTACTCATTTCAAATTGGTTCTTCACTTCATCCCTCCACCCCCGGGTCCACCTTCATACCTGATGGCACCAATTTCAGCCGTCACGGCCAAATCTTAGGGCCTGGTTTGTTTTGCCTCCGAACCATCATCTGGAGACCACCTTACACCGAATACGTCTCGCATCGCCAGAACCCCATTGGGGCTTTCCTTGCCAGGACCCTCGGCTCCTCATCGAATGTATACAGGAGTCCATCGGTCCTCAATTGTTATCACTTCCAGTTTTGGTTTTCTGGAAATGTC
>NW_017307277.1:201836-214617 GCF_000935625.1 Nanorana parkeri | reverse complement strand
GGGGTTGGTGGGGGACATGTCTGCTATGGCTGGACTCATTCCAGTGTGAATTCTTCTCCCTTCGGTTGGACTGGGATGGTGGTTGGGTCATAGTGGACCCTCTGGCTGTCATTCTGAGCAATGCCGCAATATGCAGACATTTCACGTGATGGAGAATTCTCAGGAATGGAATAGTAAAATAGGGGGGAGGGGAGCAATGCGACAATGAAAGGTGCACACGCCCTGTAATGGTGATTAATATAATAAGAAGTCCACCCATGGAGATGAATGCTGTAGTTTGTATTGTACATTTGCAGCCTCCGTGTCATCCTCATTATGTACTGACTGAGTGGCCACCATGGATCCACTGTTGGTGCACCTATCATACAGCACGGGCCCACCATGTACACAGGTGCTACAGCACGGTCTGCGGCATTTCTTAAAAACTTCGTGCAAATTAAGTGCAGAAAATGAGGACAGGAATGACGGTGACTGGGGATGGCGACGGTGACTGGGGATGGCGACGGTGACTGGGGATGACGACGGTGACTGGGGATGACCACGGTGACTGGGGATGACGACGGTGACTGGCAGTGACTGGGAATGACGGTAACTGGGAGTGACGGTGACTGGGAGTGACGGTGACTGGGGATGACGGTGACTGGGAATGACGGTGACTGGGGATGACGATGGTGACTGGGGATGACGATGGTGACTGGCAGTGACTGGGAATGACGGTAACTGGGAGTGACGGGGACTGGGAGTGACTGGGAGTGACGGTGACTGGGGATGACGGTGACTGGAGATGACGGTGACTGGGAATGACGGTGACTGGAAAAGACGGTGACTGGGGATGACGATGGTGACTGGGGATGACGGTGACTTGGAATGATGGTAACTGGGAGTGACCGGGAATTATGAGAATGACAGTGACTGGGAGTGATGGTGACTGGGGATGACGGTGACTGGGGATGACGGTGACTGGGAGTGACGGTGACTGGGGATGACGGTGACTGGAGATGACGGTGACTGGCAGTGACTGGGAATTATGAGAATGACAGTGAATGGGAGTGATGGTGACTGGGGATGACGACGGTGACTGGGGATGACGGTGACTGGGGATGACGGTGACTGGGGATGACGGTGACTGGGAATGACAGTGACTGGCAGTGACCGGGAATGATGAGAATGACAGTGACTGGGAGTGATGGTGACTGGGGATGACGGTGACTGGGGATGACGGTGACTGGGGATGATGGTGACTGGGGATGACGGTGACTGGGGATGACGGTGACTGGGAATGACGGTGACTGGGAATGACCGGGAATGATGAGAATGACGGTGACTGGGAACGACGGTAACTGGCAGTGACCGGGAATTATGAGAATGACAGTGACTGGGAGTGATGGTGACTGGGGATGACGGTGACTGGGGATGAAGGTGACTGGGGATGACGGTGACTGGGAATGACGGTGACTGGGAATTATGAGAATGATGGTGACTGGGAATGACGGTAACTGGGAGTGACTGGGAATGATGAGAATGACGGTAACTGGGAATGATGAGGATGATGGACGGGAATGACAGTGACAGGGAATGACGGACGGGAATGGCGGTGACTGGGAATGACAGTGACTGGGAGTGATGGTGACTGGGGATGACGGTGACTGGGAATGACGGTGACTGGGAATGACCGGGAATGATGAGAATGACGGTGACTGGGAATGACGGTAACTGGGAGTGACGGTAACTGGCAGTGACTGGGAATGATGAGAATGACAGTGACGGGAATGACGGAAGGGAATGACGGTGACGGGCACATTGTCACAGTGCTGTGGTGAATGGTTCAGGGACATCGGGGTGATTGATGGAAAGGACGCAGATGCGGTGATGTGATTAGTTTGTTTCTCCCTCTTCTCATTACTGAATATTAATTAATAAACTAAACTGACAGGTCATCCTTAAAATCGCTCGGGTCATCTCATTAGATGTAAATGAAGTATCTGATGAGATCGAGGACCTGTCATTGACAGAGCTTTGTCATTGTGTGTCACTACTGGGACATCTTCCTTTTCCACTTGAATGCATGACTGTAGCGGGCACATATACTGTAGCCCCTGTCCCGGTAATAGTATGAATTATTTGCACGGGTGTTATAAACATCCGCGGTCAGTGTGGTTGGCTGAACTTCAGATCCAGTTTGTGGACAGTAAACACTCATCCTAATTGGAGTGCGAGCTTCTAACAAGTCCCAAGTGCTGAAGCCAGATAGAAGCTTGTTTAAAGGGATGGAACTCCCATTAGCATCTGCATAAAAGGATATTTCTTTCCAGAGCGAGAAAGGAAAATGTTAGGACGACGGTCAGGTTGTCCTGCTCTGGGGACAACCATTTTCCAGGCAGGAAGTGAGGGAAAATCTGCACCAGGGAAAGAGAAAACAATAAAAAGCTGACAGAGGTTCTAGCATTCCCCTTGTTAACTTTTACTTCTGTCTGCGTTGATGTTGGTGAGTTCCATTCACTTCCTGTTTGTGAAAAGTTTGACGCTGGGGCAGGAGAAATTTCTCGGACGACACTAAAACCTAAAAAGGGTTCCAATCCTTCCCCTCTGGCTATAGATGGATCAAGGAAGCTTCTGGAAGCTTGGGGTTGACTTTGTAATTGCAATCATCCAGACTGGTCACATCATTATGAGGACATGAAATGTAACCATTCACCTGCCAAGCTGAACTTTGGCTTCTATAATATAGAGCAGGCCTTCTTAAACTTTCTCCACTCGTGACCCCTTTTTGGCCGAGGAAATTGTTAAGGGACCCCTCGATCGCGACCCCCCTGTTCACCCATATGGGGTCACGACCCACACTTTAAGAAGCACTGATATAGACAATAACTGAGAATTTCCCACTTTCATGGACTCCGAACTCTCTGAACAAGGTTCTGGCCCGGATTTTGGGTCACTTGAGGACAATGAATGGCTTATTTTATGTTTTCCTATATTACCAACAGTTACAATCGCATAACGACGCACAGTCAACGCGCGCAGTCCACGGCCTCAGGAATGTACACATATGGTTTCCTCCCACAGTCTCTTATTTATATCTCCGGAAAGTTGATTGGGTTTTTACTGAGATGTCTTTCTTCATCTTCTCTGTAAATGACAAGAACTTGTTACTTTTACCTTCTTCCCTCACTCGTGGTGACCAGGCGGTAATTAGATGAAACGCACAAATGCTGATAAATTTTGTTCTTTATCTCAGTGTTACCAGGGGCGCAGCGCAGGCAACTGGTGGGGAGACGATGGCAGGTTACCGGAGCGATTATGAGGGGCTTTTGTCGTCTTTCACCGAACGCTTCTTCTACATACAATAGCAAGGTACAAAGGCAGTCAATCCTAATTAGCATTAAATGCTTGACTCACAAAGCCGTCATTAAGTCTGCCAGCAGCTCTGCCTTATAATGATGTGTTGGATTAGAAGGTAGATCTACGTCTGCTGAGCAGAGCCGGCCCTATTGTCTATCTCTAGAACTGGGATATTGGATGTGTGTTGTCCACTGCACATTTTAATAATGCATGCATCTCCCTGTGATCAGAACACCCCATTGTTTATGCCCACCATCAGGGCAGCCATCAGAAATTTTGGGGCCCCTTACACGGCTTTAGGCCGGGCCCCCCCCCCCAACGTCGCTGGACGCAGGGCTTAGTCACGCGCTGGACGCAGGGCTTAGTGACGCGCTGGACGCAGGGGCTTAGTGACGTGCTGGACGCAGGGCTTAGTGACGCGCTGGACACAGGACCCACCTGAGAGTGACCCTGCAGAGTCCACCATAGATGCTGCACAGCCCATCTGAGACTGTCTATGGTGGGCTCTGAAGGGGTCTCAGGTGGGCTGGTCAAGGCTGCATCCCTCCCTCCTTTCCTTCCTTCCTTCCTAGCTCCTCTTACCTGCACACATGGCCTCGTATGCCGCCGGACCGGCCAGAACTGACGTCACTTCCGGCCAGCCCGACATCAGATGAGCAGCGTCTCTGATGGGGCCCTAGCTTGTCTCAACGCCGCTGGAGCGGCAATGCTGGGGCCCTGCGCTGCTAGGGCCAGGCCTCCGCCTCCTCGCCCTTCACCGTTGGCCGATAGTCATGTAAGGGACCCGGGCGGGCCCCCCAGGCTGCCCGAGCCCCTTACATGAGTATCGGCCGTACCCCCACTGATGGCTGCCCTGCCCACCATGACCAAATACTCCTCCAGAAAACTTCAATACCTTGGTTCTGTGGGCTCCTCTCAGCCTAATCCGAAGTGGACAACATGAAACTCTCCACTCAGATGAAACAAAACCCGTTCCCTCCATATAGCAGTGCTGCAGCCTGGAACCCCTAACCCATCTTATGTACCCTTCCCAAAACTTAATTACCTGGTTCAACTCTTATCAGTGAATGGTTCTCAGTCTGTTATTTGCCAGGAATAAATGTTATCAGCTCTGGGCCCCCCTGTGGCCACCCACTGTACTCAAGCACGACTCTTCTCATTTGTGCCGATACCTCTTTAACAGACTCCAATTGTGTATAGTGTTTTAGCTTGGTGGTCCCCCCAAGGATCTCTGAAGGAGTTGCAAAAAAAAAGTAATGACCAAGAGCTCCCTGAGCCTCTGAGGGTCTCTAAAGGAGCTGTAAGTGGAGTTTAGTCCGGGAGATTTCTCGGAGGGCTTCTAAACCTGCAGGTTGCCTTCTGGCCACAAGCTCCTTGTAAGAGCCTCTGAAGCAGCTGCAAGTGGACCCAGGAGATTCCAATCCAAAGTAACCCATTTCACTCAACCGTTTGAGTTAAACTAAAATAATTCTCCAACCTCTGACATGCGGGGGAAATCTAAGACAAGACAAATCGCTGTTTATTTGCATAAGTATGTCTGTACATGGTGCGGGAGGCCTTTTTAAAAATGATTTTATATGTATTTTATTTAATAGACCTTTTTACACCTCTCTCTGCTCATCCCTCTACTCTTCCCCTGGATCATCACTCTGTCCTTCCGTTCATCCCTCTGCTCATCCCTCTACTCTTCCCCTGGATCATCACTCTGTCCTTCCATTCATCCCTCTGCTCATCCCTCTACTCTTCTCCTGGATCATCACTCTGTCCTTCCGTTCATCCCTCTGCTCATCTCTCTTCCCCTCCTCCTGGCTCATCCCCTCACTCATCACTCTATTCATCCCTCCACTCGTTCCTTCTGCTCATCCCTCTACTCTTCTCCTGGATCATCACTCTGTCCTTCTGTTCATCCCTCTGCTCATCTCTCTTCCCCTCCTCCTGGCTCATCCCCTCACTCATCACTCTATTCATCCCTCCACTCGTTCCTTCTGCTCATCCCTCTACTCTTCTCCTGGATCATCACTCTGTCCTTCTGTTCATCCCTCTGCTCATCTCTCTTCCCCTCCTCCTGGCTCATCCCCTCACTCATCACTCTATTCATCCCTCCACTCGTTCCTTCTGCTCATCCCTCTACTCTTCTCCTGGATCATCACTCTGTCCTTCTGTTCATCCCTCTGCTCATCTCTCTTCCCCTCCTCCTGGCTCATCCCCTCACTCATCACTCTATTCATCCCTCCACTCGTTCCTTCTGCTCATCCCTCTACTCTTCTCCTGGATCATCACTCTGTCCTTCTGTTCATCCCTCTGCTCATCTCTCTTCCCCTCCTCCTGGCTCATCCCCTCACTCATCACTCTATTCATCCCTCCACTCGTTCCTTCTGCTCATCCCTCTACTCTTCTCCTGGATCATCACTCTGTCCTTCTGTTCATCCCTCTGCTCATCTCTCTTCCCCTCCTCCTGGCTCATCCCCTCACTCATCACTCTATTCATCCCTCCACTCGTTCCTTCTGCTCATCCCTCTACTCTTCTCCTGGATCATCACTCTGTCCTTCTGTTCATCCCTCTGCTCATCTCTCTTCCCCTCCTCCTGGCTCATCCCCTCACTCATCACTCTATTCATCCCTCCACTCGTTCCTTCTGCTCATCCCTCTACTCTTCTCCTGGATCATCACTCTGTCCTTCCGTTCATCCCTCTGCTCATCCCTCTACTCTTCCCCTAGATCATCACTCTATTCATCCCTCCACTCGTTCCTTCTGCTCATCCCTCTACTCTTCCCCTGGATCATCACTCTGTCCTTCCGTTCATCCCTCTGCTCATCCCTCTACTCTTCCCCTGGATCATCACTCTGTCCTTCCGTTCATCCCTCTGCTCATCTCTCTTCCCCTCCTCCTGGCTCATCCCCTCACTCATCACTCTATTCATCCCTCCACTCGTTCCTTCTGCTCATCTCTCAGCTCAACTCTTTGCCCTTTCCCCCGCCTCATCCTTCCACTTGTCCCTCCGCTCAATCCCTACTGCTGACCTCTATAGCTGTAGCCATCTTCTTCTCTCAGATATTGTTATCTGGTGGGTTGTTACATATTTGTAGTAATTTTGGGAATGATGTTTCCCATCTTCTCAGTCAGATTCTCAAGAATTTTCTCGGCTGCTCCGAGTCCGCAATGACGTTTAGTTTTTTCTTATATTTCACCCCCTCCCCCGTCTCATAAACTTTGATGGTTCTTCTTAAACTTTCTTCTGCAATTCTCACCTGAGTCTTGAACACAAACAGTCCACATTGCAGAAGTCCCTGTACCGCGTATCTCTGCATCTGTGATGGGATGTTTTGCGCTGTCAGCAGATTTGTAGATTGTATTCCGCAGGTTTTTTTCTCTCGGTGTTGGGGAATTTCTTCCTCTTTGATGCGCAGAGTTTATCAAGCAGCAGTAAGTTCCTTGAACCTGTTATAACTTGCTGCATTGATGACTCGTGCAGTTTTTTTTCCAGAAATCCTGGAGATGTGTTAATTTGGTAGGTGAAGTGTTGAGAATTTGTATATAATTGAAGACTCGGGGCTGCATGCTTGTCCCTACCCACAATGCACAGCGGTCCCCGAATGTCTGACTTGGGGCTGCATGCTTGTCCCTACCCACAATGCACAGCGGTCCCCGAATGTCTGACTTGGGGCTGCATGGCTGTCCCTACCCACAATGCACAGCGGTACTTGAATATCTGATTTCATTTATTTGCCTGAGGCGGGTGAGGTTTGCCAGGAGGCAGCAGCAGAGCTGACACTAGACTTTTCTGCTTCTCTGGGCTGAATCCTGCGCCGCTCTTCGCTCCTGTCGATGGAAGTTATTTTGTGTGATGCAGCTGGACATTTCCATGGCAGATCATGGATGAAAAGTTCAGTTCTTCATGACAACTCAGATTGCTTGTGAGCACTCTTTGCTTTCTTCGTAAGCTTACTAACCTGTGTTGCCTGCAGTGTAGATGTGATCTTCTCCCCGCTCCAGTAAGTGTCAAACATGGATACTACGTTGGGAGATGGTAATGGGGCATCAGACTGACTGCCGGGAGATGTCCGGCAGATTGCTCAAGTCTTTGTTGGGCAATCTGCTGACACGGAACAGCTCCCAGATCTTCCTGCTCACTGGACACTTTGCTGTCTGTTCAGCAGATCGGAAGAGTTGTGAGCTGTGACTGGTCCATTAGAGCCGGTGTCCAAATTGGCACACCAGAGGCAAGCTACAACACAACGGACTTCCATTCCCCAATGAGATCTCCTGTTTTTGTTGTAGTTTTAGGAACCTTAATGTCATCTACTCTTAGCACTGTGGACAATGTTCTATTCTGCTTCCTGGTTTCATTGTTATCAATGTGTGAAATAAAACGTAACCCTCTCCCTGTTCCAAGAAGGATTGCGGGAGTTAAATACTGTAATAACGAATCGTTTTTAGCTCTACTAACTAATCAGGTAGCACTGAGGTCATCTTCCAGCAAAGTAATTGCACTTTTGTTTCTTCTAGCAAATTAAATGACATTCATTATGCTGCTTATTAAATTTCTGGAAATGAGAAATGGATCACAGACCCAAAGAGAAGGAAATAAAAGAAAAATGATCATGGATTTCCCTTCATCCAAACGCTCCTCGTTCCTTCCTGTCCTCTGTGGTCTCTCTAGGTCATTGTTGGCCATGTTCTCTGGATCTTCTCCTGGAAGAGCAGGTGGAATAATCATAACTCATCCAGAAGGATACAGTCAACTGAATTACAGATGATTATTACACCTGAGCTCCTGGGAGGAGATCCAAGAATCGGCCCCGAGGACTTAGCAGAGGATATGAGTTTGTTGCCCCCCCTGGCTGAGGTCACTGGTGACAATATGGATGCTAAATGAGTGTAAAGTCTGAGTGTAAGAGAGCAAAAGATAGAGCTTGACACTTGAATGGCATGTTATTAGGCACAATCTAGTCTCTAGTGCTGGATCACGAATGCTTCATTTAGATCAGATAGATATATCTCATAAATAGAAAGATATTTTAGATTGAAAAGGTTCTAATGGGTAGTTCTAGTTATTACTGATATGAAATAACAGTATATTTCACATTCACCTCAAGAATAGGTTTCTGACATTGGCTCTGCCATACATTACTCCAACATGTTCCCAGGAAATAAATATTAGAATCATCATTTTTTGCAATCCTTCAGGTTTGGTTAGGTGAGAACATGTTTGTGCCCATAGCAGCCTGTTTTAAGAAGGCATTACTGTGCACTGATTCAGTTGGTTGCTTTAGTCCCTTCTCACCGTAACCTGTATGGTGGTTATACTATCTCGTTGGGTCCCAAGTCCTCTTCCAAAGAAGCCATGGTTGCCAAACTGATGGCCAAGAGCCTGAAAAATCTGTATGCATAGTATTTGAGGTTAAATAAAGACATAAGTCTATCAAGTCCAACCTATTGTGTGTATGTTTATGATTCTACTGATGTGTGCATATGTATAGGTCCCTGTGTGATCTCATTTTTAAGAGTACCTGTACCCCTGTATGTTACGGTCCCTAAGGAAATCGTCCAAAAGCTTCTTGAACGATTCCACACTCTTAGCTGAGATCACAGCCTGTGGCAGCGAGTTCCAGACCCTGACCGCTCTGACTGAGAAGAACTCCCTTCTCCCCTTGTGCTGAAATTTTTTTCTCCACCACTTATAGGTGGCCTCTCGTCCTTGTTATGGAGTTAAGCGTAAAGAGTTTGTTGCCAATGTTGCTACCACCATTGAACGTTTTGTACATGAAAATCATACCCCCCCCCTTAATCTCCTCACTTCTAATGAGAACATATTTAAATTTTGTAGCCTTGTTTCATAGTTCTGGTCCTCCATCCCCTTAATGAGTTTGGTTGCCCTCCTCTGGACTCTTTCCAGCTCAAGGACGCCCTTTCTATTGACTGGTGCACAAAACTGGAGCGCATACTCCAGATGAGGCCTAACCGGTGACCTATAAAGTGGCACAATTATAGACCTGTTCCTGCAATACATTCCCTTCTTAAAGGAGAACTATGCGGTAAGTGTTTTTCCCCATAGTTCTTCGCTTGCCTATGCCTCTACAATATTCTACAACGCCTCTACAATATTCAGCTATATTTGCAGTATACACCAGCGGTTCTGGATGTTCATCTGGCTGATGGGGCGTAAAAGCGATGATTTGCATGGCTTTACCCACTGTCCGAAAATAAGGACTAATCCTCTTATATTTAGGATATGTGATGTAGACACGTGCACTGCCAAAAAATCCGTTTAGTTTCGTTTCGTTTTAAATTCGGATTTGTGTTATTTCGTTTTTCGGGATTCGGGTGTGAAAGTCAATTCGTATTCGGAATTCGGTAGCGGTAGTTCGAACGTTCGTTTCCTGGTCGGTTCTTATTCGTTTCTTATTCGTTTCGTTAGTTCGTTTGCAGCAAAGTGACATTTGAGGGGGGGAAAAAATATTTTTCTCCTTCTCTAATGTCACTTTGCTCCAACGAACGAATAAGAAACGAAAACGAAACGAACGTTCGAACTACCGCTACCGAATTTCGGAAACGGAAATTCGGATTCGTTTGCATTCGTTATGTCTGTAATTCGGAATTCGGATACATCAGAATGTCCGAATTTCCGAAAATTCGTCCGAATTTCGATTCAGAACGAAACGAATCACACATGTCTAATGTGATGGAAGGAGACATATGAATACCTTCAGTTTTAAGAAGGCATTATTACCTCACTGTCCATAGCAGCCGAAATCCGTCCTTTTCCAAGGATAGGACAATACCGGATCAGATGAGAAAATTATCAGGACTTGTCAGCTTTGTTCCTGGGGTGAATATATGAGATGTATGCACTTATCGAGGATAATGTGTAAAGGTAAGTTATAAATATACATGTCGAATTTAAAAGAAGGACGTCTTTTGTAATAAGGAGTGCCTGTAGGCTGACAAAAGAAGGACGTTCCTGAGCTCCGGCTCTTTATCCATCATGAGCTGGGATCCGATTCTGTGAAGATCTGTAAGTTGAGTGCGTAGGGCTGGCTTGTCCCCTCCAGTAACATTCCTGCCACGCTCTGCACTGCCAATGTTGAAAGGTTTCCCTCCACTCAGGACATCTCTTATCTATCAGTTTAATTCATTAGTGTCATTGTTTCCGGGTGTCATCCATCTCTGGTGCAGATCAATAACAGGAGGGAAGTTTGTCCCGCGGCCACTTTCACTGTATCAGATTACTTGTTAATAACACCGTGTACGGTGACTTGTTGAAAGTTTTTGGCCGCGTATAATTAGACAAATGTTGTGTCGGTTCTGCCGGCTCTGGGCTGTGCGCTCTCCGCGCCATTTGTCTTCTTCCATACATTTATATGAGGATCTGGGGATGACTGTTAGGAAATGTTATCTCGGAATCTGGTATTTATCAACCGTGCGAGCTGCAGGGCTGCGCCTTTGTCAAAGTGGTTAAACATGAAAATAGTTTACTCGGAGGGCTTGCTTGGACCCCACTATTGTCCAGAATAATTGATTTTTTTTATTCCAGGCTTAATTGAAATGAAAAAGGCGGCCCTTCATATTGTGTTATGGGATTTTCTCTTGTCATTTCCCTAAAGGTCAGACATTTGTATCTGCAGTGATGCTGTCTGCGGGGGCCTTGAGCCTCTTCTCTCGCAATTCGGATTAACGGGGGGCGCCGGAGACCTGGCAACGGGGTTTGAGTTTGTCTGTTGACAGGTTGAAAAATTACGAAATGAGAAAAAGTGGCCTTTGCGGGCACTGAGCAGTAATGAGTTGCTGCAGGAAAGTGTCCCCCAAGCAGGCCGTGGCGTCCCTTGTCATCTCTTGGCGGGCCTGAGAGCTGCACATGGAAGCAGATGTTTCCGTCGTCTGATTGCCTTGGGACAGAATAAAATTGCCTCTTTTGTAGGCCTTGCCGGGGCGTGCAGTCACACTATCTGCTTGACTAGATAGGCTGCTGTCATTTGTATTAGTTAAGTGCTGGCGGAGTATCATCCCCATCAGTCAGGGACGGAGCTGCGCAGGAGGATTCTGCTTCTGTTAGCATTTCAGGCTCGTCTTCTAAACAAATGGAAAAATAAATAGACGGCACAGAATATGCGGTGTCCTTTATCTTCATGAGCGCAGACATGGACGGCCGGTTTTCTGTCTCCTGCGTTAAGTTAATGAGTGGCAAACCAAGACGCGGCAACAAACTGTAAGGCGGATCCAAGCGTAATTGTCCACATTTCTGTCTTCTCTTCCTTCATTCAAAATCTGCTTTATTTCCCCCTATTGTATCACGTGAAAATGATCTGTCTCTCTTTTTGGCTGCAGTGAGCTCCAATCTCTTACTATGAGTTACTGTCTCTCTTTTTGGCTGCAGTGCGCTCCAATCTCTTGTTACTGTGTGTAGACGCGGACCCCTGTAGGCCGCTCACACTTTGCTGGAATTCCCTGTTGAACTCCACATGAAACAAATACAATCTTGGGGTCGTTTGGCATCATGAGAAGACCATGCAAGTGATCAGAAGAGTGTCAGAACAATTACGTTCAATGGTTTCTGTGGAAAGAATGAAAGCCTGGAATGCGGAGGGAACATTTCTATGCAAGGAGTTATGGGGAAGCTTCCGGCATTCTAGAAAAGTCTAAGCCCTCGTTCACACCTGAACGTTTTGTAGCGGGTTCTACGCTCGACGAACGCTCTACAAAACGCTCAAAAATCTAAATCCCATTGTATTCAATGGTCTGGTTCACACCTTGGCGTATTTCCGCCCGTCCCTAAGGCCTGGTTCACACCTAGGCGTATTGCATATGCGCGTCTGTCGTGTGTTTTTTTTACCGCGATTCAGGCGTGGGCCGTTTTGTAGCGCGTTAGGGACGGGCTGAAATACGCCAAGGTGTGAACCAGACCCATTGAAAACAATGGGATTTTCATGTTTGAGCGTTTTGTAGAGCGTTCGTCAAGCGTAGAACGCGCTACAAAAACGTTCAGGTGTGAACGAGGGCTAAGGCGCATATGCGCGACAGACGCGCATATGCAATATGCCTAGGTGTGAACCAGGCCTTATGTGCCCGGTCGGAATAGGCATGGCGTATTATTTTTTTTTACTTTTCAAAAGATTTGATTGGTTTTTAAGTTTTGTCACAATAGAACATCATCATAACAGTGCATGTTTGGTTACATATATGCATAATGATGGCATATATACGTATGAAACATCGTAACAATGTGAACAGTCTCGTAGCAAGCCACCATAAGTACTGGCCATAGAGTAAACAAACATAAAAATGCGACGGTCTGGAACATCTTACAGGTAGATATACAAAGTCATCTAAATCGCATGTCTCCTAGAATAGGATCAGTGTTTCTGTGTTTGAAAGTTGAGACAGTAGAGAGAAGAGAAAGAGATGGGGGAAAAAAGGGGGGGGGGGGTATGGCCGTATTATTTC
>NW_017307277.1:182274-200752 GCF_000935625.1 Nanorana parkeri | reverse complement strand
AGAAAAAAAAGAGGGGGGGAAAAAAAGGGGGGGGGGGTGTATGGCCGTATTATTACTACAGCTGGACATGTAGTCGACTCTCGGGAGCGCACACTGAATATTCACTCACACAGAAAATCATCCATTAAAAGAGCAGGGGGGGTCAGTGCCAGCGAGTTGAGCAAACAAACTATGGATCACCGGAAAGCCGAACGTCATCCTGATGCCCGCCGCTGACGGCCTTTGAAAAGGTCCCAACAATAGGCGGGAAATGTCAGCATAGTAATATCAAACCGCTGTCAGTGACCTGTGCGAGGCCGGCGCACACATTGTTCTATAAGCTGGACGTACTCCGGGGGCCATGATGCATTCCATAGACCGGTGGAACCTATAGAATCGTGTAGGAGATTAATGTCACCGGGAAGTGGAGGATTGGTTGTAAATGGCAAACGCTTTCTACATCAATATGCATGGGTACAGGGCGGACATGTCAGTTCTGTAGCCCTGTTGATGAACACAAAGGTTTAACGAGGAGAGGGATTTTTAGAAGACCTGCCACTCGCTTGAAAGGAGGAACTCAGGAGGAACCTGGCCCATCTGACACTCCAAAACAAGACTTTATCACAGAGGGTGACTTAGACATAACAAGGCTGGGCCACTTCAACAAAGAGATTCAAATGGCTTTTGCTGCAGGTCCACCAACAACAGACTTGCTTGTAAAGGAACCTAATAATAGTAATACTGCGGTAATTGTTCTATAGGTTATATGTACTGTATGTTGTAGAGTAGACTAATGTTTTTGTATCACAGCTATACATGTTTGCCTCCTTTAGGCCTCTTCACCAGTTTCACTGGTTGTGTGCCTAATATCTACTCGAGCAGGGTATCCATATCTTGGTATCATTTGTGTATATTTAGGTTGCATCCCTGCTATTTAATCCAATGGTTCTGGATGGACAGTTGGATAAATGGCTCTACATTAGGATGTATCTGGTCTATAAATGGTGGCTCTGGATGGACAGTTGGATAGATGGCTCTATATTTAGGATGTATCCGGTCTATAAATGGTGGCTCTAGATGGACAGTTGGATGATTGGCTCTATATTTAGGATGTATCTGGTCTATAAATGGTGGTTCTTGATGGACAGTTGGATAGATGTGTCTATATTTAGGATGTATCCGGTCTATAAATGGCAGCTCTGGATGGACAGTTGGATGATTGGCTCTACATTAGGATGTATCTGGTCTATAAATGGCAGCTCTGGATGGACAGTTAGATAGATGGCTCTATATTAGGATGTATCTGGTCTATAAATGGCGGCTCTGGATGGACAGTTGGATAAATGGCTCTATATTTTGGATGTATAGGGGGAGTAAACCAGCAGATCTGGAGGGACAGTTGGCAACCATAAAGATTTGCATGACCCATCCTACTCTGCTAAATTGAGAAATGAATATTTCCTCTTGGATCTGGCAGGGTGATGGCAGTTTTCAAATGGAAGGACTTTTTTTTTTTTAAGAAATCCATTTGATTTACAGACATTTGGTGTCATGTGACTGTGCTCTTTGCAGCCTCCTCTCCATATAACATACTAGATCTCTGTTATGTTCTGTTTGATTTCTTCTGTGTTTTTTGACTCGGTGAGATGAGGTCATGTGATACAAATTCCTTCCTCTGGCATTTCAGTGATTACGATGTCGCTGATTGCTAATAAAAGTCTTTTAGACCTGAAATCAATTTCTTCTGTGAAAACAGAGCCAGGCAGGGTGGTGATTACAATAATGGACCTGAAATTCGGCTGATTAAGACACCTTGTCCCTTCCCGATGTTGCTAATCAGCCTCCTTCCTGTCATCCTGACTTCCCAGCAACAGATAGGAAAATTACCCCCCCCCCCCCATCCAATAGGCAAGGGAAGCTTGTTGGATTGACAAAGTGGAGTGGAAAATGGGGTGTTTGGATGGCCGACACACCCAGAGAATATGTGATTGGTTGCCCACCACCACCACCATTCTCAGCACAAACACATATCTATCTCTCCCTTCTAAAATGCAGAGAAACCACACAAAATTCACAGCAAGAATGATAATTAGCGTGGATATATTTTGGGAAAGAAGACCCCAATGACTGTCTACTAGATGAACACAAGGCAATTTCCGAAAACTTCTCGAATGCATTTTTGGAGCGTCTTAAAATCCACACAATCCGTGTGTGAGACTTCACTATGAACGCACAGTGCTTCCTTTGTCATTTCAAGCCTAGTATGACCTCTGAATGGATGAATAGTTTTCTCTGATCCTGTGCAGGACTATATGGTACACTGGTACCAGTTCTCGGTAGGGCTTTATATAGTGAGGGAATTGTTGGCAAAACACTAAAATCATTTGTATTTCTCACGAGTCCTTCGTGATATTGTCACACTGCCGGCTCTCAATGACCACACACAGAGTACTGGCATGACTGGAGTGTCAGACTGGGTGGCATAGTTTTTTTTTTGTCCCTTTCCATCCAGAGTGTCCCAGGTTGCCAAGAGCCAGGCGGAGAGATGTGTAAGGACCATAAACATCTCCCCTCTCAACTGTTAGCAAGCTGGGGCAATCTGGCCAGTGTCCTGTCCAGCATCTGGCAACCAGTGATGTCAGTGAGTTGGGTGGGACGCTGGCCAGAGCTATGTGGTGCACCACCAAGGACACAAGCCAGAGAACAGTTAGCATGCACCACCAGCACCCCATCAACTGCTCCCCCTGGAACATGATTACCAGTAGATATCATTAATGCAAAAAAATTAAATGTCGCGTCACTAGAGAATATGATACCCAAAGCACGTCATTTCTAACACCCTCTCCTCTGTATAGTAAAGTTAATAAATAAGCAAATAACAATGGCCAGGAAATAAGATGCAGACAATGAATACTGTGATGTGTTCATGATGTTTGATGGTCATTGTAGTGCCACCTTATTTTGATGGACAAGGAAGAAGTGCAACCCTTACATTGTTGGCCATCAGTGTAAAATGGATCATCTTACTTTCATGGTAAATGGGAGAGGTGTCCGATGGCATTGGTGGTCAGTGGTGAATATCTCCGGGAACATCATCCCACAATCTACACTGGGAAGGATGGTGGCTTGTCCCGGGACCACATTGCCGCTCCTCTCCCATATCTCCGGGAACATCATCCCACAATCTACACTGGGAATGATGGCGGCTTGTCCCGGGGTCACATTGCCCTCTCCCCTATCCCAGGAACGTACACTGGGAATGATGGCGGCTTGTCCCGGGATCACATTGCCGCTCCTCTCCCATATCGCCAGGAACATAGTTACATATATTCATCCAGCAACATCATCCCACAATCTACACTGGGAATGATGGGGGATTTCCCGGGATCACATTTCCCCTCTCATATTTCAGGAACGTACACTGGGAATGATGGCGGCTTGTCCCGGGATCTCATTGCCGTTCCTCTCCCATATCGCCGGGAACATCATCCCGCGATCTACACTGGGAAGGATGGCGACTTGTCCCGGGATCTCATTGCCGTTCCTCTCCCATATCGCCGGGAACATCATCCCGCGATCTACACTGGGAAGGATGGTGACTTGTCCATCATTGTGATCTCTCGTAATCCGAGGTACAAATCTCTTACCTGCAATACAGTGGAGGACGCGATGGGTGCAACTGAATGGAAGTTCCCACTAGAACTGGGTAACGTGTTGTTCCCTCTATTGGCAGTAACGGGGTCTTATGACTGGGAGTATAAGAGGGTTTTATTTTGGGGGGGTATCTGCCTTTTACATAATGTACAAAATTGCTGACAATTTACTGTAGGAAGGTGAACAAGTGTGAACAGTCCCCGAGAATGCAGTTTGCCATATGGAGCACATTAGCGCCTTGTGCCCTGTGTATAGATTCTCATCTACTCTCCCCAGAGGCCGTGCCGAGCTGCACTGTGCGCATTGTGTTCCCACTCGCCGTTCTGCGCTCCTAATGAAGCTGCAATATTCATATTCACAGCGCATTATCCTCCTATTCTGCTGCAGGGATTAGATGGTGTTAGAGACGAGAACTAGAGCTGATAACTCTTCACTATCACACACAGATCTTGTGAAGTCCTTTCTTCCCTGTCAGCGAAACCAGAAAATGAAGGAACATTAACACCCCCATCCCCCCATCCCGCAGCTATGCTGAAATTGACTTCTCCTCCTGAGACAGGGCCTCTTTACTACCTGCCAACATACTAGTGCGTTTATCTGGTCACTCCACAATATATACATATGACGCTAGCATTGTATCCAGCAATAATCTGCAATGTGGTAACCCATAGCAACCTGTCACCACTGGTCCGAGCCCCATAATGAAGTAGCCCTCCGTATTTTATATCGCTCGTGCACTGTACCGGGTAATGTAGTCTTGGCGGCCTTTAATAATGGCTGACATTTATATCGCCTTGTCGGATTCATTGATTGACTGAAGATTTGGAAATCCGGGATTTGCGCGAATTGTGTAATTAAATCTCGTCCCGCCACACAAAGCTTTATGGCGTTCCTGGTCTGTGAGAATTGACTAATGCCGTATTTTATACAGTGCGGCATCACTGCAGTCTCATTCTCCATCGCGCGGCAGACGAGAGGCAGCATAACCGTACATTGACGCAATGCCACATCAGCCAATCACATTTCTGATTGCTTGCAGTCTGTCCGCCCTCTAGGAGGATAACGAGGTGTTTGGCAGCTCGAGGTTCAGATTGTAGTCAGCGGTCTTATAGGATCGATGTGAGGTCAGTTTGGCTCTCGTAGACCTGATGACGTTTCTGGGAGATCCACATTGATCATCCCGCTGATCTGCTGATTAGGCCACACATGGGCAGATGGTAGTTATCTTCTGCTCTGTGTTCTGCTGCAAAGAACCGCATAAGTCATACGGAGAACCTTCCTCCGAGTATTCTGCAGTCGTCAGGTTCTGCTCACATGTCTTTCCTTTTACTATCAGCATTTCACACTAAGGGACGACATAGTGATCCACTTGATGGCCTTCACTTCCTCTCTTCTAGAAGCCATTTTACTCCTTGCATTGAAAGCTGGTCTCTTCCCCTGTATTGGAGGTTATCTTCTTATTCTCTAAAAGAGGTAATTTTCCTTGTAGTGGAAGCTGGTTTCTATCTCTGCTTTGGAGGCTGATCTTCTCTTCTGTACTGGAGGTTGTTCTCCTTCTCTGTTTTGGTGACATCGATCTTCTCCTCTGTGCTGGGTGTCCATCTTCTCCTCTGTGCCGGGTGTCCATCTTCTCTTCTGTGCTGGGTGTCCATCTTCTCCTCTGTGCTGGGTGTCCATCTTCTCCTCTGTGCTGGGTGTCCATCTTCTCCTCTGTGCCGGGTGTCCATCTTCTCCTCTGTGCTGGGTGTCCATCTTCTCCTCTGTGCTGGGTGTCCATCTTCTCCTCTGTGCTGGATGTCCATCTTCTCCTCTGTACTGGGTGTCCATCTTCTCCTCTGTGCTGGGTCTCCATCTTCTCATCTGTACTGCATGTCCATCTTCTCCTCTGTAACGGGTGTCCATCTTCTCCTCTGTAACGGGTGTCCATCTTCTTCTCTGTGCTGGGTGTCCATCTTCTCCTCTGTGCTGGGTGTCCATCTTCTCCTCTGTGCTGGGTGTCCATCTTCTCCTCTGTGCTGGGTGTCCATCTTCTCCTCTGTGCTGGGTGTCCATCTTCTCCTCTGTGCCGGGTGTCCATCTTCTCCTCTGTGCTGGGTGTCCATCTTCTCCTCTGTGCTGGGTGTCCATCTTCTCCTCTGTGCTGGGTCTCCATCTTCTCCACTGTGCTGGGTGTCCATCTTCTCATCTGTGCTGGGTGTCCATCTTCTCCTCTGTGCTGGGTGTCCATCTTCTCCTCTGTACTGGGTGTCCATCTTCTCCTCTGTACTGGGTGTCCATCTTCTCCTCTGTACTGGGTGTCCATCTTCTCCTCTGTACTGGGTGTCCATCTTCTCCTCTGTACTGGGTGTCCATCTTCTCCTCTGTACTGGGTGTCCATCTTCTCCTCTGTACTGGGTGTCCATCTTCTCCTCTGTACTGGGTGTCCATCTTCTCCTCTGTACTGGGTGTCCATCTTCTCCTCTGTACTGGGTGTCCATCTTCTCCTCTGTACTGGGTGTCCATCTTCTCCTCTGTACTGGGTGTCCATCTTCTCCTCTGTACTGGGTGTCCATCTTCTCCTCTGTACTGGGTGTCCATCTTCTCCTCTGTACTGGGTGTCCATCTTCTCCTCTGTACTGGGTGTCCATCTTCTCCTCTGTACTGGGTGTCCATCTTCTCCTCTGTACTGGGTGTCCATCTTCTCCTCTGTACTGGGTGTCCATCTTCTCCTCTGTACTGGGTGTCCATCTTCTCCTCTGTACTGGGTGTCCATCTTCTCCTCTGTACTGGGTGTCCATCTTCTCCTCTGTACTGGGTGTCCATCTTCTCCTCTGTACTGGGTGTCCATCTTCTCCTCTGTACTGGGTGTCCATCTTCTCCTCTGTACTGGGTGTCCATCTTCTCCTCTGTACTGGGTGTCCATCTTCTCCTCTGTACTGGGTGTCCATCTTCTCCTCTGTACTGGGTGTCCATCTTCTCCTCTGTACTGGGTGTCCATCTTCTCCTCTGTACTGGGTGTCCAT
Organism: Nanorana parkeri; assembly: GCF_000935625.1. NCBI lineage: Eukaryota > Metazoa > Chordata > Amphibia > Anura > Dicroglossidae > Nanorana > Nanorana parkeri. Next base: position 194,117 of record NW_017307277.1, on the reverse strand, counting down.
CTTCTCCTCTGTACTGGGTGTCCATCTTCTCCTCTGTACTGGGTGTCCATCTTCTCCTCTGTACTGGGTGTCCATCTTCTCCTCTGTACTGGGTGTCCATCTTCTCCTCTGTACTGGGTGTCCATCTTCTCCTCTGTACTGGGTGTCCATCTTCTCCTCTGTACTGGGTGTCCATCTTCTCCTCTGTACTGGGTGTCCATCTTCTCCTCTGTGCTGGGTGTCCATCTTCTCCTCTGTAACGGGTGTACATCTTCTCCTCTGTACCGGGTCTCCATCTTCTCCTCTGTACCGGGTGTCCATCTTCTCCTCTGTACTGGGTATCCATCTTCTCCTCTGTGCTACAATCCAATGTCCTCCTAAGTCCTGGAGCTAGTTTTCCCATATCTTGGAGGTTGGCCTTTTTTGTTGTCCTGGAGGTAGGCCTACTCTTATATCCCAGAGGTTGGTGTTCTCTTATTTCCCGGAGGTTAATCACCTGTTATGTCCTGATGGTTGGTCTTCTCTTTTCTAGCAAGTCTTCTATGATATACTGGAGGCCACCCTTCCCTTCCCTTTCATTCCTCCTCTAAACCAAACATTAGCTTCTTCCTGTCTTCTTGCTTTTGGCCTTCTCTGTATCATATGCTGGAGGCCTCTGTTTTAAAGGACACAATGATGTGTTTAATATCAAATATTCTCATCATTGTGTATTGTACGTAATCCAGTATCTTACGTCCGTCATGAGGCGCTGTGTGCCTCACACCTCAGCCCAATTCTCCCATCTATGTTAATCATAGTGTTGTCAGTTGATCTGTAGTGAAGCATGTCATTGGGTCTCTTATGGCACTCTGCCAACTTTGGCACATACATAGGGTCTGAGTTGCGTGTCACGCTCCCCTTCTTATTACCCTGTCATGGGGGAGGGCACCGTTGGGAGCACAGAGTCGCACACAGTAATTACAGCACATTAATTACAGACCTAAAAGGGATCAGTGTGGAAGAGGGAACAGGGGTGACAAGGGGGGAAATGACAGCGTAATGCAGCTGTTTCCAGCAGACCAGGCCAGTGTCTTTTACAATGAAGGGTTAACATGGGCCGGGACTCCCCTAATCCGTGTGTACATACCACCCTACCTCACCAGGGAAAATTCACTAACCTATTGCAGCCAATCAGCAATCCTGTTGTCCTTCTGTAAACTGACGAATGGCAGAATCTTGTTGTTATGGGTTTCTGCACTGGAAACATTGCGCCAACCTCTGTGCTGCCTTCTTATAATACCAAAAATATCCAGAGCGGTTCAGAGCTACATCCGGAATATTCCTCCATCACCACGAGACAGTGCACAGCTTTGGGCCCCCTAGTTCACCATAGCGAGAGACTCCACTGACTCACCATACCGACTCACCTTCCCAGCATTACCGTGCCATTCATGGAGATCCCATCAACTCACCATGATGACAAAGAAGATCTCATCACGTTCTTAGTACCAATGGCATCCCAGTGACTCACCAGTGACTCCTCATTGGCCCATCAAACTGATCAACTTCATCGTACAAACTAATCCTATAAACGAATCCTAACCAATATGATTTCACTCAATAATGCCTTCCCATCAACATCTCCATCCAAATCAATGGGATCCCTCCAACAGTATCATACCAATTGTTAAGATCCTATGGACTCACTGTACTGACCAATGAGATTTCACTGACTCAACATATGGGCCATTTAGATTACGCCAACTTCATGGTATGCCTGTAGGATCCCAATAGCTGACTCCGGGACACCATTTCATAAACGTGCTATGGTGCAGATGTCGGAGCGGGTACAAAAGGACTGCCCTGACCCACACATGGTGTTATCGGTGTATGGGCTGTAGTCACCCAGGGCACCATCCTGAGGGGATATCTAAACCCCTAAACTGATGCCCTCCTTCTGCTGCCTACAAGCCCTTAGCCCTTTTCTGGACGCTAGCTGAGCGATGGAGAAGTGGTCAGTGATGGTCTCTGTCGGAAAATCCTGAAAGTTGATGTGTGTACCGCATTATGTCACTTCCTATTTGCTGTTAGTGGCTGTGCGCCAGAAGCGGGCAGCATGCGGTACATGTTGGGGCTTTGTACATTTTGTGTCACCCTCCAGGAGGAATCTTTGAACCATTCAGCCTCCAGGGAAGTTAGGCGGATTTTAGAAAGTAGAAATGTCAGCGTCACCGAAATGGGAGGAATATAAAAGAGCCAGATTGGCCATCTCCGGGTCCCCATCTTACTGAGGGGTAGCCTGAGGTCATCCCTGCCAATCAGGGCCTACATAAATTAGGAAGTAGCCATCTCACCTGCGGTCAGTAGGAATGCTATCTCGCAGCACCTGACATGTTGGTGTCATGGTATTAGTGACTTCATGTGAAGTCTCTGGGTACTTTATACTGCAAGGTTTTTATATTTATAGTTTCTTATTGTATCTATTGTAGCAATACGGGCAAGATGCAGATAAAGGACAATATAGTCTACCTGGCAGCAATTAGTAACATCGCCCTTCTCCCTCCATATCCTGGCTGAATTCTCTGTCGTCATACGATGAGGAGATTGTGAAAATGTTTGACTCTTTCTAGTTTTTGTTTGATAGTCTCCCGAGACTCTGCCAAAACCTGCAGCTTCCTCTTCAAAGTGGCGATTCTCCTGCGGTTCATCTTCTGCTCTTTTGCCTTCATCTTCCTTTCCTGTAAAATCTTCCAGTTCCCAGAGGTCTCGCTCATCCAAGATGTGACTGAAGCACTTGGGTAGGAACTGTATCAGAAAAATGCCGCTTATTATGCCGTCAATCATTGACCTTCAGACACATGAATGGAAGTGTGACTTCCCAGAGGGGACATGTGACGCCGGCCCAGATTAACCCCTCTTATACTGTGAAGAAATCATGAAACATTGAAGTCCCTGTGTAGCTCATTATAAACCATATGGAAATGATATATGTTCCCCTGAATATTATATATTGTCTTCTACGTATTTACAGGCTGGGGGTGCTCAGTGCATTGATGTCGGGACCTTGGCCTGTACACTTCTGACATTGATGAGGGCTGATATCTGCCTGCTATGGATTATGGCACCTCATTCATTTCCTCGGTGAGCTTCGATATGACATTTATTTATATAATTCTCATCTCGCAGTCTATCACCCTACATTTCGGTCTCACAATTCCACTGGCTGGACAAGTAATCCATTTATATGGGCTCCTGTCTGGACAGAACAGAGATAATGTGACCGATGTGTATCAACACACTGTTTTTGGTCACGGTAATGTCGGAGATGTATTCTATTATAGATCATGCGACTAGACTGGACTATTACTGGCCAAGACCATTACTGTGACCAATGTGTAATAACAGTCTGATTCTGGTCATGGTACCATATATAACACTCTGTAGAGTGTCATGTGACCAGATTGAGATATTACTAGTTGGCTGTACTGAGCTGCCCAGCTCAGGGATTTACCAACCGCTCCTCTGGCCTCGGGTGGTGAATAGTGTAGGGACACCCCTGGCCCGGCTGGTTTTACGATTTCAGCTGCTCCCACAAAGACACATTGTACGCGAATTGTTTCATCCCACCACTCCGTAAGAGGTAAGTGTTTGTCTAATATGACTCCTTTGGAGGATATTGTGCAATAAATGGGCAGAAGATGTTTTGTTTGCATGTTGTGGACCTGATCACAAATTTGGACCGGATTAAAGGTTCCGTACTTATATCTGCCGCCTGGCCTGATTCAATGGAGTGTACACTCAGAGAGAAGAAAGGAACATGCTGACCCGAGTTCAGTGTATATACTTCTGCTTTTATTCTTCCGCCTAACAGTCTTATATAGGCAGCTGAACGTGTATGTTTAAACGTAGCATTGCAAAAAAGCATTTTAGCTTATATATTCTAGCTTATAATTGGTTAGATCCATTCATGCATCACTTCCTGCCAGGATGTTTATATCTTTCGTCTTGGCTGTTGTCCTGAAGAGGAGGCGCCATCTTGGTTCCTATTTCTAGTGTGTACTTCGGATAGGAGGGGGAGGGGGTGCTTAAGCACCAATTTCTGAGTAAGGTTTTGAGTAAGGTAAACAAGCAAATAGCAAGATAACATATATATTACAATTGATCTATTGAGATAGGCATTTTGTCATAATCGTACTTAACCACATCCATTACATGCACTCTATGGCTATGGAAATCAGAGCCCCCGGATATGGGGTGTGGGGGGAGGGGCAGGGGGGCAGCTTTGTTGTTTCGTGACATATTTGGGCTGATTCACTCAAGCAAAAAGACGAATGTTTTCATGTGGAAAAAAATTGTTCCCAATACAAAGTTTTATTTTTCTTGCACCAACAAGACCCGACGTCCTGCACATTGCTCTGCCGATTATTGTTTTCAGGCGAACGTTTTCCCACGCAAAGCGCGCCGTATGCAGATCACTTCACAAGCTTAGATGTCAGAAAGCGATAATGGGAGGAGAGGAGGGGGCTCCGGGCTTGTTACAGCTAGACAAATGTCCGGAGCCGTGGTGAGCCCGCATTACCTGCTAAATTAAGCGCAGTCATAGAAAACAGACGAACATTCGGAACAACGAACAATGACGGAAAAAACAAAAGATGTAAAACTTGTAAAACTTTCCATAATAATAGACAAATGACATAATTCCACGCTGCGCAGAACACCTTGTTCAGTCTGAGCTACATCACATACTGCATGTCTCCCCCCTATGGAGCTCCATACCGGAATTCAATGATCACATCTCCATATCCCTGGCACGGTTCACCACAAGAAAACTGACACAATGTAAATATCGCTACATTGTATCCGTGAGATAAAACAAAGACAAGAATACATAATACCCTTCACCGATACGAGGTTCCAGGACTCTCCGTCTCCGGCCATCTCACCTGCAGACGTCATTGCTGGCTTCTGATGGTCTTCTACCTTCTCTAACAGGCCCGGTAGAGATTTAGTATATCACGGAGCTGATTGGTCGGAGCAAACACTGAATTGTTCTCTGGACTAAGCCAGACTATTGAATTCTAACACTAGTTACAGTTCAAGCCTGATCATTTAGAATAATGTTAATTTCTTATTGATTATATATCAATCTAGTAATACTACCCCCAAATACAGACACCTTCCTTAACAAAATGATACGGACAATTTAATGTGATTTATAACTGACCTTTCCATTACAATCTGCAGCCGCTGTCATTTTCTGTCATTGTCAAAACAATTCAATGCAAAATGGCAACCTGGAGATGTTCTGTGTACCGCTGTAATGGCATTTCCTACTTCTGTGATTGGATCATTGATTTTCTCAGACCCTCCCATTCACAAATCAGGCTGCCCCATTCAGGGATCAGCCCACTCTTATTTCACTTTCAGTCCTTGCCCATTTCAGGAATCAGACCCTCTCCCATTTCACAAATCTGGCCCTCCCATTTCACAAATCTGGCCCTCCCATTTCACAAATCTGGCCCTCCCATTTCAGGAATCTGGCCCTCCCTTTCAGGAATTAGACCCTCCCATTTGAGGAATCAGACCCTCCCATCTGGGAATCAAACCCCTTCCATTTGGTAATTAAACCCCTCCCATTCAGGAATCGGTCCCCTTTCCATTCAGGAATCGGCCCCCCTCCAATTCAGGAATCGGTCCCCCTCCCATTCAGGAATCGGTCCCCCTCCCATTCAGGAATCGGTCCCCCTCCCATTCAGGAATCGGTCCCTTCCCATTCAGGAATCAGAACCCTCCCATTCAGGAATCAGAACCCTCCCATTCAGGAATCAGTCCCTTCCCATTCAGGAATCAGAACCCTCCGATTCAGGGATCAGTCCCTTCCCATTCAGGAATCAGAACCCTCCCATTCAGGAATCAGAACCCTCCCATTCAGGGATCAGTCCCTTCCCATTCAGGAATCAGAACCCTCCCATTCAGGAATCAGTCCCTTCCCATTCAGGAATCAGAACCCTCCCATTCAGGGATCTTTCTAGAAAGGAAATGGGGAAAGCTTTATCTTCAGAACAGGAAAAAGCTCAGAATCTACAGCAACGTTGGTTTAAATCCTGCGATGTCCATCGATCACCCGGAGGAAAAGTTTTATTCTCAACAAAAGTCCAGTTACACTTTAGAGTCCCTTTATAACTCCGCCCATACCCTGGGGCGAGGACCTCCTTGGCTCCATGTATTGGTGGGAATGCCGACACATTTTAGAGCCAAATTGATCTAATGAACTTCTATTGGAAAACCAGGAAAAGTTATCGAAGATCCAACACGGTGTTCACTGAACCTTCCAGAACTTCCATCAGAAACTAAATATCACCGACATTCGGCAGCAAAGCTTCTACGTTCACCATTTGCACTCGGAGCTATTTTGCAGCTAAAAAAACCTTTGTGCACAAAACAAATAACCTAAAACATCATCAGAGCAAAAGCATTTTAGTGCATCGACTTACAATGACAAACGCACCTGAGAAGCCACCAAAATAAGAAGAGCAAACCCATATCACCGTCTATGGAATAACGGCAAATGTATGGTATAGGGGGCACACACAGAGGGTAGGTAGGACATGAAGCTCACAATCATATATGTTATAGGGGGCACACACAGGGGGTAGGTAGGACATGAAGCTCACAATCATATATGTTATAGGGGGGCACACACAGAGGGTAGGTAGGACATGAAGCTCACAATCATATATGTTATAGGGGGGCACACACAGAGGGTAGGTAGGACATGAAGCTCACAATCATATATGTTATAGGGGGCACACACAGAGGGTAGGTAGGACATGAAGCTCACAATCATATATGTTATAGGGGGCACACACAGAGGGTAGGTAGGACATAGAATTGCATATTGCGGTGTACCCATCACACTATGTGCCGTTATTGGGCAGCATTCTTCTGTCCCTGGGGAGCCAAAGGCACAGGCAGCATTACACACATGAAAGGGAGGGATGGTTGGGCTTCAAAGGGGAGAGATTTGGGGGTTTGTGTGCTGCGGAGAGGCTGTGAATTGACTGGAACGAAAAATCAGGTTTCCCGCTGTGAGGAGGCGTTCAGAGAAGGTGACACCATCATAATAACCCTTTCCAGCCCAGATTATGTGACAATTGTGCTGCGGTTACTGCCTGCTGCCAACTACTTGAAAACACTTAATGTCTTATCTCATCCTACTCCAGGCCCACTAGAGTCCTCTTCCCCTGGACCCACTAGAGTCCTCTTCCCCTGGACCCACTAGAGTCCTCTTCCCCTGGACCCACTAGAGTCCTCTTCCCCTGGACCCACTGGAGTCCTCTTTCCCTGGACCCACTAGAGTCCTCTTCCCCTGGACCCACTAGAGTCCTCTTCCCCTGGACCCACTAGAGTCCTCTTCCCCTGGACCCACTAGAGTCCTCTTACCCTGAGTACACTAAATGAATCTTACTCCAGACCCAATAGAGTCATCATATTCCTGGGACAATAGAGTAACCTTACCCTGGGCCCATGACACAGGTGTGCCCATTGCCTATATACTGTATACCATTGCCTAAATGCATTGTGCTGGAAGGTGTCCCTCTTCATCATCTCAGAAAGTTGCGAGCTATGTATGGGGCCCACATGGAGTCACCTATGGGTTCTTCACAGTAAGAGCGGTTAGGGTCCGGAACTCACTGCCACAGGCGGCGATTTCAGCAAATAATGTGGAATTGTTCAAGAAACTTTTGGACGATTTCTTAAGGGACCGTAATATACAGGGGTACAGGTACTCCTAGAATGAGATCCTAATAGGTTGGACTTGACGGACTAATGTCTTTATTCAACCTCAAATACTATGTAACTAGTTTTCTATTAATCTCTGTTAGTCTGTCCGTGGAATGTTAATAAATACAAAGATTGACCGACATTAAGTGCTGCGGAGCGGCAGAATTGTTTTTTGTTCTGCGATTGCTCCTGGTTGGGGTCGTAGCATCCCGTCAGGATTGAGTATTGAGCCTTATCTGGCAGTTGTGTGGAAGGGTTAAGTGCGGAGCAGCGATGGCTTCGGGGTGTCCAGATGGCCGGTGGCAAGGGCAGCTCCTGTGGGCAGACGGGAGGAGGGAGCTCGGGATGCCCGCACTCTTGGCATGGACGCCTCGTTAGGCTGGGCTCATCGATGGTGCTGATTAGCACATTCTTGAAGGTTAGTCAGGACCCGAGAGTGGCCCCGGACACAGCAGAGTTTATATTCAGCTCTTTCCTCCCAGAACAAGGGACAAAATGACTTTTCCAACACTGAGACGAGTCTGAATGCGTAATCAGGAAACGGTATAAATTACCGCAATGAGCAAAACGGCCCAATTGTCCCCGAGCAACAGAAATATCATGAAATGTCCTGGAGCGTCACATGGACAACTGGATGGCGCTGCGTGCTGGAGGAACACGACATGGCTGACCTGACACATCGGAGGTCATGGACAGGAGATAAGAAATGCAATCTGATTGGTTGTTGTAGTGACCCAACTTTGCGTTTCTTTATTCAGGAAACCCAAATTTTTCTCATCTACACCGCTGATCCACCACAATGTGCTCCACCTCGCCCCACCACAATGTGCTCCACCTCGCCCCACCACAATGTGCTCCACCTCGCCCCACCACAATGTGCTCCACCTCGCTCCACGACAATGCGCTCCACCACAATGCGCTCCACCACAATGCGCTCCACCACAATGTGCTCCACCTCGCCCCACCACAATGTGATCCACCTCGCCCCACCACAATGTGATCCACCTCGCCCCACCACAATGTTCTCCACCACAATGTGCTCCACCACAATGTGCTCCACCTCGCTCCACCACTTTTCCAAAATTTCAGCATAAGTGTAAAATAAAATGGAAATAAATTGATTTGTTGACCGTTTATAAAGAATTTGTCTTGTGCTCCACCCGCTGAAATCTGAGGGACGTCCTCGGGGGTGGTGTCCAATTTTATTTGGGTAATTTTGCTTCTTTTGTTCTTGACACTTCGCTGCGGGTTTTTTTTTTTACCCTCTATTTTGGCGACGCAGAATTTAGTGTCAGAATGAAAAGTCGCCGTTGATTGATATCGGTAAATAAGCCCCGAAGTTAGCTGAGCCAAGAGCCAGCTCAGCGTCCAGCTCCCGGCTGTGACATTGAAAGTTTCTTCTTCTCGGAAAGGCACAACAGGCTGGAATGCTGCAAATCTAATTACTATGCAAATCCATGCTAATCAGCTGAGCCTTGAATGGCGCGAGGCGGCTCCTCTCCCCAGTACCGCAATGTAATGAGAGTGAAAGGCGAGCGCTCCGGGTTACTCTCCTTCCCTCCCTCCAGATGTCACTTCATATCACACATTGCTCTGCGCCAATTATTGAATGAATTCCAGATAGGGAGTCTCTGGTGTAAGTAGCTGAGCTCCGTGCGGTCACACATATGGATATATCTATATCAGAGATCCCAGAAGTCCATCAATAGACCCCAATGCCTCTCCTCTGATCAATAGACTTCCGTGCGGTCACACATATGGATATATCTATATCAGAGATCCCAGAAGTCCATCAATAGACCCCAATGCCTCTCCTCTGATCAATAGACTTCCGTGCGGTCACACATATGGATATATCTATATCAGAGATCCCAGAAGTCCATCAATAGACCCCAATGCCTCTCCTCTGATCAATAGACTTCCGTGCGGTCACACATATGGATATATCTATATCAGAGATCCCAGAAGTCCATCAATAGACCCCAATGCCTCTCCTCTGATCAATAGACTTCCGTGCGGTCACACATATGGATATATCTATATCAGAGATCCCAGAAGTCCATCAATAGACCCCAATGCCTCTCCTCTGATCAATAGACTTCCGTGCGGTCACACATATGGATATATCTATATCAGAGATCCCAGAAGTCCATCAATAGACCCCAATGCCTCTCCTCTGATCAATAGACTTCCGTGCGGTCACACATATGGATATATCTATATCAGAGATCCCAGAAGTCCATCAATAGACCCCAATGCCTCTCCTCTGATCAATAGACTTCCGTGCGGTCACACATATGGATATATCTATATCAGAGATCCCAGAAGTCCATCAATAGACCCCAATGCCTCTCCTCTGATCAATAGACTTCCGTGCGGTCACACATATGGATATATCTATATCAGAGATCCCAGAAGTCCATCAATAGACCCCAATGCCTCTCCTCTGATCAATAGACTTCCGTGCGGTCACACATATGGATATATCTATATCAGAGATCCCAGAAGTCCATCAATAGACCCCAATGCCTCTCCTCTGATCAATAGACTTCCGTGCGGTCACACATATGGATATATCTATATCAGAGATCCCAGAAGTCCATCAATAGACCCCAATGCCTCTCCTCTGATCAATAGACTTCCGTGCGGTCACACATATGGATATATCTATATCCGAGATCCCAGATGTCCATCAATAGAACCCAATGCCTCTCCTCTGATCAATAGACTTCCGTGCGGTCACACCATATGGATATATCTATATCAGAGATCCCAGATGTCCATCAATAGAACCCAATGCCTCTCCTCTGATCAATAGACTTCCGTGCGGTCACACCATATGGATATATCTATATCCGAGATCCCAGATGTCCATCAATAGACCCCAATGCCTCTCCTCTGATCAATAGACTTCCGTGCGGTCACACATATTGATATATCTATATCCGAGATCCCAGATGTCCATCAATAGACCCCAATGCCACTCCTCTAATCAATAGACTTCCGTGCGGTCACGCATATGGATATATCTATATCCGAGATCCCAGAAGTCCATCAATAGACCCCAATGCCTCTCCTCTGATCAATAGACTTCCGTGCGGTCGCATCATATGGATATATGTATATCAGAGATCCCAGATGTCCATCAATAGACCCCAATGCCTCTCCTCTGATCAATAGACTTCCGTGCGGTCACACATATGGATATATCTATATCCGAGATCCCAGATGTCCATCAACAGACCCCAATGCCTCTCCTCTGATCAATAGACTTCCGTGCGGTCGCATCATATGGATATATGTATATCAGAGATCCCAGATGTCCATCAATAGACCCCAATGCCTCTCCTCTGATCAATAGACTTCCGTGCGGTCACACCATATGGATATATCTATATCCGAGATCCCAGATGTCCATCAATAGACCCCAATGCCTCTCCTCTGATCAATAGACTTCCAGTAACTGTATCATCTAGAAGAATCGTGCTGCACGGAACCTTCCGTCCATCCGCCAGATGATTGCAGCTTGTATTATGAAAAGCCGGTATAAAGCAGAAGCATTAGCGCAAGAAATCCACTTGTGGCTCCAACAAATCATTTTACACATTAGGAATTTTATGAGTTTTCTACAAATGGGATTTCTGTGAGGAATGGTGATCGTGGCGGATCTCAGGACGGCTGTTAGGAATATTCCTTTAGATCGGCCCCCGAGATGGTTTCCTTCTACGACAGACATGTCAACAGCTCTGTAATAAAACAACCCTCGCCGGCCAGGCTATGAGAATTTCCGGAGCTTGGTTTTATTATCTTCTCCCGGCTGTCAGAGTGACCAGATATTATAAATGACTCTCACAGACCGAGACTGTTCTTCTAATCTATCGCTTCTTCTTCTAGAGTGTGAGCTCTCGTGGGCAGAGCGCAATATTCCCCCGCCATGCAATAGAGTTGAGAGAGAGATGAAATTGGATAGATAGACCATAGATGAATGATTAATAGATGGGTACAGTGGCGTAACAACAGCCATAGCTGCCCATGCGGCTGCTATGGGGCCTGGGGGTGAAAGGGGGCCCCAATAAAGATCGCAGAAGCTGCCGCTGACT